>NC_140990.1:53894066-54086125 GCF_052327205.1 Somniosus microcephalus
CCCCCAGGCCGCGCTCTCTCTTCCCCCCCAGCCGCTCTCTCTCTTCCCCCCCAGCCGCTCTCTCTCTTCCCCCCCAGCCGCTCTCTCTCTTCCCCCCCAGCCGCTCTCTCTCTTCCCCCCCAGCCGCTCTCTCTCTTCCCCCCCAGCCGCTCTCTCTCTTCCCCCCCAGCCGCTCTCTCTCTTCCCCCCAGCCGCTCTCTCTCTTCCCCCCCAGCCGCTCTCTCTCTTCCCCCCCAGCCGCTCTCTCTCTTCCCCCCCAGCCGCTCTCTCTCTTCCCCCCCAGCCGCTCTCTCTCTTCCCCCCCAGCCGCTCTCTCTCTTCCCCCCCAGCCGCTCTCTCTCTTCCCCCCAGCCGCTCTCTCTCTTCCCCCCCAGCCGCTCTCTCTCTTCCCCCCCAGCCGCTCTCTCTCTTCCCCCCCAGCCGCTCTCTCTCTTCCCCCCCAGCCGCTCTCTCTCTTCCCCCCCAGCCGCTCTCTCTCTTCCCCCCCAGCCGCTCTCTCTCTTCCCCCCCAGCCGCTCTCTCTCTTCCCCCCCAGCCGCTCTCTCTCTTCCCCCCCAGCCGCTCTCTCTCTTCCCCCCCAGCCGCTCTCTCTCTTCCCCCCCAGCCGCTCTCTCTCTTCCCCCCCAGCCGCGCTCTCTCTTCCCCCCCAGCCGCGCTCTCTCTTCCCCCCCAGCCGCGCTCTCTCTTCCCCCCCAGCCGCGCTCTCTCTTCCCCCCCAGCCGCGCTCTCTCTTCCCCCCCAGCCGCGCTCTCTCTTCCCCCCCAGCCGCTCTCTCTCTTCCCCCCCAGCCGCTCTCTCTCTTCCCCCCCAGCCGCTCTCTCTCTTCCCCCCCAGCCGCTCTCTCTCTTCCCCCCAGCCGCTCTCTCTCTTCCCCCCAGCCGCTCTCTCTCTTCCCCCCAGCCGCTCTCTCTCTTCCCCCCAGCCGCTCTCTCTCTTCCCCCCAGCCGCTCTCTCTCTTCCCCCCAGCCGCTCTCTCTCTTCCCCCCAGCCGCTCTCTCTCTTCCCCCCAGCCGCTCTCTCTCTTCCCCCCAGCCGCTCTCTCTCTTCCCCCCAGCCGCTCTCTCTCTTCCCCCCAGCCGCTCTCTCTCTTCCCCCCAGCCGCTCTCTCTCTTCCCCCCAGCCGCTCTCTCTCTTCCCCCCAGCCGCTCTCTCTCTTCCCCCCAGCCGCTCTCTCTCTTCCCCCCAGCCGCTCTCTCTCTTCCCCCCCAGCCGCTCTCTCTCTTCCCCCCCAGCCGCTCTCTCTCTTCCCCCCCAGCCGCTCTCTCTCTTCCCCCCCAGCCGCTCTCTCTCTTCCCCCCCAGCCGCTCTCTCTCTTCCCCCCACCAGTCGCTCTCTCTTCCCCCCACAGTCACGCTCTCTCTTCCCCCCACAGTCACGCTCTCTCTTCCCCCCCAGTAACGCTCTCTCTTCCCCCCCAGTCGCGCTCTCTCTCTTTCCCTCCCGCCCAGACACTCTCTCTCTCTCTGCTGCCCCCCAACCCCCCAGTTGCTCTCTCTCTCTCTTCCACCCTCCCACCCCCGCCAGTCACTCTCTCTCTCTTCCAACAACAACATGCCCTCAAAAAAGCCTCGGCACCGCCGGGCACCCCCAGCTAGTTGGCTATAAATCGCTTTCGGACATCCAAGGTTGTGAAAGGCGCCATAGAAATGCAAATCTTTCATTCATTCAGAGCTGCAGCCCCATGTACAGTCCCAAGATTAGAATCCCCCTGTACAGTCCGAGGATTAGAATCCCCATGTACAGTCCCAGGGTTAGAATCCCCATGTACAGTCCCAGGGTTAGAATCCCCATGTACAGTCCCAGTGTTAGAAACCCCATGTACAGTCCCAGGGTTAGAATCCCCATGTACAGTCCCAGAGTTAGAATCCCCATGTACAGTTCCAGGGTTAGAATCCCCATGTACAGTCCCAGGGTTAGAATCCCCATGTACAGTCGCAGGGTTACAATCCCCATGTACAGTCCCAGGTTTAGAATCGCCATGTACAGTCCCAAGGTTAGAATCCCCATGTAGAGTCCCAGGGTTAGAATCCCCATGTACAGTCCCCTGGTTGGAATCCCCATGTACAGTCCCAGGATTAGAATCCCCATGAACAGTCCCAGGCTTAGAATCCCCATGTGCAGTCTCAGGGTTAGAATCCCCATGTACAGTCCCAGGGATAGAATCCCCATGTACAGTCCCAGGTTTAGAATCCCCATGTACAGTCCCAGGGTTAGAATCCCCGTGTAGAGTCCCAGGGTTAGAATCCCCATGTACAGTCCCTGGGTAAGAATCCCCATGTACAGTCCCAGGGTTAGAATTCCCATGTACAGTCCCAGGTTTAGAATCCCCATGTACAGTCCCAGGGTTGGAATCCCCATGTACAGTCCCAGGGTCAGAATCCCCATGTACAGACACAGGGTTAGAATCCCCATGTACAGTCCCAGGGTTAGAATCCCCATGTACAGTCCCAGGGTTAGCATCCCCATGTACAGTCCCAGGTTTAGCATCCCCATGTACAGTCCCAGGGTTAGAATCCCCATGTACCGTCCCAGGGTTAGAATCCCCATGTACAGTCCCAGGGTTAGAATCCCCATGTACTATCCCAGGGTTAGAATCCCCATTTACAGTCCCAGGGTTAGAATCCCCATGTACAGTCCCAGGGTTAGAATCCCCATGTACAGTCCCAGTGTTAGAATCCCCATGTACAGTCCCAGGGTTAGAATCCCCATGTACAGTCCCAGGGTTAGAATCCCCATGTACAGTCCCGGGGTTAGAATCCCCATGTACAGTCGCAGGGTTAGAATCCCCATGTACAGTCCCAGGGCTAGAATCCCCATGTACAGTCCCAGGGTTAGAATCCCCATGTACAGTCCCAGGGTCAGAATCCCCATGTACAGTCCCAGGGCTGGAATCCCCATGTACAGTCCCAGTGTTAGAATCCCCATGTACTCTCCCAGGGTTAGAATCCCCATGTACAGTCCCAGGGTTAGAATCCCAATGTACAGTCGCAGGGTTAGAATCCCCATGTACAGTCCCGGGGTTAGAATCCCCATGTACAGTCCCAGGGTTAGAATCCCCATGTACAGTCCCAGGGTTAGAATCCCCATGTACAGTCCCAGGATTAGAATCCCCATGTACAGTCCCAGGGTTAGAATCCCCATGTAGAGTCCCAGGGTTAGAATCCCCATGTACAGTCCCAGGGTTAGAATCCCCATGTACAGGCCCAGGGTTAGAATCCCCATGTACAGTCCCAGGGTTGGAATCCCCATGTACAGTCCCAGGGTTAGAATCCCCATATACAATCCCAGGATTAGAATCCCCATGTACATTCCCAGGGTTAGAATCCCCATGTACAGTCCCAGGCTTAGAATCCCCATGTACAGTCCCAGGGTTAGAATCCCCAAGTACAGTCCCGGGGTTAGAATCCCCATGTACAGTCCCAGGGTTAGAATCCCCATGTACAGTCCCAGTGTTAGAATCCCCATGTACAGTCCCAGGGTTAGAATTCCCATGTACAGTCCCAGGGTTAGAATCCCCATGTACAGTCCCAGGGTTGGAATCCCCATGTACAGTCCCAGGGTTGGAATCCACATGTACAGCCCCAGGGTTAGAATCCCCATGTACAGTCCCAGGGTTGGAATCCCCATGTTCAGTCCCAGTGTTCAAATCCCCATGTACAGTCCCAGGGTTGGAATCCCCATGTACAGTCCCAGGGTTGGAATCCCCATGTACAGTCCCAGGTTTAGAATATCCAGTGCAGTCCCAGGTTTAGAATCCCCACGTACAGACCCAGGGTTAGAATCCCCACGTACAGACTCAGGGTTAGAATCCCCGCGCACAGTCCCGGGGCTGAAGTCCCCGCGCACAGTCCCGGGGCTGGTGTCCCCGCGCACAGTCCCGGGGCTGGAGTCCCCGCGCACAGTCCCGGGGCTGGAGTCCCCGCGCACAGTCCCGGGGCTGGAGTCCCCGCGCACAGTCCCGGGGCTGGAGTCCCCGCGCACAGTCCCGGGGCTGGAGTCCCCGCGCACAGTCCCGGGGCTGGAGTCCCCGCGCACAGTCCCGGGGCTGGAGTCCCCGCGCACAGTCCCGGGGCTGGAGTCCCCGCGCACAGTCCCGGGGCTGGAGTCCCCGCGCACAGTCCCGGGCTGGAGTCCCCTTGCACAGCCCCGGGGCTGGAGTCCCCGTGCACATTCCCAGGGCTGGCACCCGGCACCTACAAGTGGAATTTCAGCCTCAGTGTTACAAGTTTCATCATTTACAGGCTGGAGAGCGGTATAATTCAGTCTGACACCGAGCTGTGTGATCGGTTCAGACTGTATATCACGGCCCCTTTTCAACATGAGTGGTGAGGTATTTAAATTCCGTGTAACTAATCCCGGATATGAAAGAGTGGGAGAGCTGTGTTTAAATTAAAGAGTCTCCTTGGAGATTCTCTGAGTGAACGACCTGGTCAGCTTGAAACAGCTGAAAAATCGGTTAAAAATGTCCAATGAGCAGTTTTTGACCAATATCGACTCCCACAAGGATGGGGAATTCTAGAATAAGGAAGGAACCGGTCAGGATTTGAAAGTTCTTTACAAAGGATTCGAGGGAATCTTACATTTGGGATCTTTCTTTATTTCATCCACTCGAGGAGTTAGATAACAGTCTTCCTCCTGTGAATGTAGAGCTGGATTAGTGGGCTGTGATGGGTTTACTTGCTCATCTTTTGTTAAATACATTTGGTGAGTGAATTTAAATTTACAACCAGGTTTGCAGGCGTGATGCTCTATTCACACGTTAAAAGTGAGAGAGATGTTGTGGGACACACGCTGAGTCCAGTAGCTGAAAATGATTAACAGCCTGGGTTTTGTGTTTAGTGATCACCATGTACAGTCCCAGGGTTAGAACCCCCATGTGTGATAGAATGTTGTACAGAAACTAGAATTGTCTGTTCTGAATTTCTATCCTGTACTTAGAATTATGACTTTTGTAAACTCCTTTTACAGGGTATTAGAAGGGAGGATTTACATAGAAACATAGAAGATAGGAGCAGGAGTAGGCCGTTCGGCCCTTTGAGCCTGCTCCGCCATTCAATGTGATCATGGCTGATCATCCAAATTCAGTACCCTGTCCCTGCCTTCTCCCCATATCCCTTGATCCCTTTAGCCTTAAGAAATATATCCAACTCTTTCTTGAATATATTTAATGAACTGGCCTCCACCGCCCTCTGTGGCAGAGAATTCCACAGGTTCACCACTCTCTGGGTGAAGAAATTCCTCCTCATTTCAGTCCTAAGTGGCTTACCCCTTATCCTTAGACTATGACCCCTGGTTCTGGACTCCCCAGCCATCAGAAACATCCTTCCTGCATCTAGTCTGTCCAGGCCTGACAGAATTTTATAGGTTTCGATGAGATCCCCTCTCAATCTTCTAAACTCCAGTGAGTATAAGCCCAATCGACACAATCTCTCCTCATACGTCATTCCTGCCATCCCAGGTATCAGCCTGGTGAATCTTCGCTGCACTCCTTCCATGGCAAGAACGTCCTTCCTCAGGTAAGGCGACCAAAACTGCACACAATACTCAAGGTGTGGTCTCACCAAGGCCCTGTACAACTGCAGCAAGACATCCTTGTTCTTGTACTCGAACCCTCTTGCTACGAAGGCCAACATACCATTTGCCGCCTTAAACGCCTGCTGCACCTGCATGCTTACCTTCAGCGACTGGTGTACAAGAACACCCAGGTCTCTTTGCACTTCCCCTTCTCCCAATCTATTGCCATTCAAATAATAATCTGCCTTCCTGTTTTTGCCACCAAAGTGGATAACCTCACATTTATCCACATTATAGTGCATTTGCCATGTTGCTGCCCAATCACCCAACCTGTCCAAATCGTGCTGGAGTTTCACGACATCCTCCTCACAGCATACCCTCCCATCCAGCTTTGTGTCATCTGCAAATTTGGAGATATTACATCCAATTCCCTTGTCCAGATCATTAATATATATTGTGAACAGCTGGGGTCCTAGGACCAATCCTTGCGGTACCCCACTAGTCACATGCCCACCACTCGGAAAATGACCCGTTTATTCCAACTCTGCTTTCTGTCCGCCAACCAGTTCTCTATCCAAGTCAATACCTTGCCCCCAATCCCATGTGCCTTAATTTTGCGTGCTAATCTCTTATGCAGGACCTTATGGAAAGCCTTCTGAAAGTCCAAATACACCACATCCACTGGTTCTCCCTTATCTATTTTACCAGTTACATCCTCATAAAATTTCAGTAGATTAGTCAAGCATGATTTACCTTTTGTAAATCCATGTCGACTTTGTCCGATCCAGTCACTGCTTTCCAAGTGCTCTGCTATTACATCTTTTATAATGGACTCTGGCATTTTCCCCACTACCGATGTCAAGCTTACCAGTCTATAATTCCCTGCCTTTTCTCTACCACCTTTTTTGAATAGTGGGGTAACATTAGCTACCCGCCAATCCATGGGTACCATTCTAGAGTCTATCGAGTTCTGGAAGATGACCAGCAATGCATCTACTATTTCTAGGGCCACTTCCTTAAGTACCCTGGGATGTAGATTATCAGGCCCTGGGGATTTATCGGCCTTCAGTCCCATCAATTTTCCTAACACCATTCCCCTACAAATACTGATTTCTTTCAGTTCCACCCTTTCATCAGACCCTATATTCCCCGGCATCTCTGGGAGGTTATTTTGTGTCCTCCTTTGTGAAGACAGAACCAAAATATGTATTTAGTTGGTCAGCCATTTCTTTGTTCCCCATTATAAATTCCCCTGATTCTGACTGTAAGGGACCTACGCTTGACTTCGCCAATCTTTTTCTCTTCACATATCTATAAAAGCTTTTACAATCAGTTTTAATGTTTCCTGCAAGCTTACTCTCTCATATTCTATTTTCCCTTTCTTACTTAATCCCTTTGTCCTCCTTTGTTGAATCCTAAACTGCTCCCAATCCTAGGATTATTGCTTTTTCTGGCCAATTTATATGCCCTCTCCTTGGACCTTATGCTATCCCTAATTTCCCTTGTTAGCCACGGTTGGGTCACCTTTTTTGTTTTATTTTTATGCCAAACTGGGATGAACAAATTCTGTAGTTCATCCATTCGGTCTTTGAATGTTTGCCATTGCCTATCCACCGTCAACCCTTTGAGTGCCATTCCCCAATCAATCCTACCCAACTCGCTCCTCAGACCATCGTAGTTTCCTTTATTTAAATTGAGGACCCCAGTCTCCGAGTCAACTACTTCATTCTCCATCTTAATTAAGAATTCGATCATATTATGATCGCTCCGACCCAAGGGGCCTCGTACAACAAGATTGCTAATTAATCCTTTGTCGTTACATAATACCCAGTCTAAGATGGCCTGATCTCTGGTTGGTTCCTCGACATATTGGTTCAGGAAACCATCCCGTAAACACTCCAGGAATTCCTCCTCCACAGTATTGTTACTAATTTGGTTGGCCCAATCTATATGTAGATTAAAGTCACCCATGATGACTACTGTGCCCTTATTGCACGCTTCTTTAATTTCCCTTTTAATGCCATCCCCAACCTCCGCCTTACTGTTTGGAGGTCTATAAACCACTCCCACTAACGTTTTTTTCCCCTTAGTATTTCTCAATTCTACCCATACAGATTCCACCACATCAGAGCTAATATCCTTCATTACAATTGTGTTAATCCCTTCTTTAACCAGTAATGCTACCCCACCTCCCTTTCCTTTTTGCCTATCTTTCCTGAATATCGAATACCCCTGGATGTTGCGTTCCCAGTCCTGTCCTTCCTTGAGCCATGTTTCCGTAATCCCAACCAAATCGTATTTGTTTACTTCTATTTGCGCAGCCAATTCATCCACCTTATTACAAATGCTCCTCGCATTAAGACACAAAGCCTTCAGGCTTGTTTTTTTTAACGCTCTTAGACCTATTAGAATTATTATTTACTGTGGCCATGTTTGATTTAAACCGTTGATTTCTCTGACTGCCACTTTTGTTTTTCTCCTTCCTATCTTTTGCTTTTATCCTTGTTTCCCTTTCCTCTATCTCCCTGCTCAGGTTCCCAACCCCCTGCCATTTTAGTTTAAACCCTCCCCCACAGCACTAGCAAACACTCCCCCTAGGACATCAGTTCCAGCCCTGCCCAGGTGCAAACCATCCGGTTTGAACTGGTCCCACCTCCCCCAGAACCGGTTCCAATGTCCCAGGAACTTGAATCCCTCCCCCTGGCACCATTCCTCTAGCCACGTATTCATCTGAAGTATCCTTCTATTTCTACTCTGACTAGCACATGGCACTGGTAGCAATCCTGAGATTACTACCTTTGAGGTCCTGTTTTTAAATTTATCTCCTAACTCCCTATATTCCGCTTTTAGGACCTCACCCCGCTTTTTACCTATATCGTTGGTGCCTATATGCACCACGACAACTGGCTGTTCACTCTCCCCTTCCAAGAATACAGACGGGAAACTCAAACCAAACATCACGTCAAGATCTGAAAATCACTCAATTCATCAGGACCCGAATATCATCGGCCTTTGAATGTGGAAGGAGAAATGTTTGTCTGTTCTGTCCATGGGAAAAGATTTCAAACATCAGTGTGACTGGAAAAGCACTGAGACACACACACCCGAGTGAGAGTGTTCCAGTGCACTGACTGTGGAAAGAGCTTTAACCAGTTACAGAGCTTGAAAAGACATCGCCCCATTCACAGCGGGGAGAAACCGTACACGTGTTGTGTGTGTGTGGACGAGGCTTCAACTGATCGTCCAACCTGGAGAGTCACAAGGACAACCGCACCATGGAGAAACTATGGAAATGTGGGGACAGTGGGAAGGGATTTAATTACCCGTCCCAGCTGGAAATTCATCAATGCAGTCACACTGGGGAGAGGCCGTTCACCTGCTCAGAGTGTGGGAAGGGATTCACTTGTTCATCCACCCTGCTGACACACCAGCGAGTTCACACTGACGAGAGACCTTTTAAATGCTCCGACTGTGCGAACTGCTTTAAAAGCTCTGAGGAACTAATTCAATACCAGCAAGTTCACACTGATGAGAAACCATTCAGTTGCTCTCACTGTGGGAAGAGGTTGAGACATTCATGCAACCTCATTGTACACCAGCGCACTCACACTGGGGAGAGTCCGTTAACCTGCTCCGTGTGTGGGAAGGGATTCACGTTCATCCAACCTGCTGACACACCAGCGAGTTCACACTGGGGAGAGGCCATTCATCTGCTCTGTGTGTGAGAAGGGATTCTCCTGTTCATCCCACCTGCTGACACACCAGTCTGTTCACACTGGGGAAGGCCGTTTACCTGCTCCGTGTGTGGGGAGGAATTCACTCAGTCGTCCCACCTGCTGACACACCAGCGAGTTCACACCAGGGAGAGGCCGTTTACCTGCTCCGTGTGTGGTGAGGGATTCACTCATTCATCCAACCTGCTGCGACACCAGCGAGTTCACACTGGGGAGAGGCCATTCATCTGCTCTGAGTGTGGGAAGGGATTCACTCGGTCATCCAACCTGCTGAGACACCAGCGAGTTCACAAGTGACTGCAGGAGTTAGATTCTGATGTTATTGCTGCTGTTAATCACATCCAGGACTGAAATCATTCTGACAGTTGAGGTTTATTTCTGCTGATGTTAAACTCCAGCCCAGTTATACGGTTATTAATATTCTGGATATATAGCTGATTGAATTGTTGGGGCTGCAGTGTCCCTTTAAGAACTGCTGTCTGTGATCTTTCCCCTTAATTTAGGACTTTCATAAGAAATTATGTGACAAAATTATGAATTTTATATTAACCCTAAATTGATCTTTGGTACAAAATCTACAATTTATTGTTGAAAAGTTCCATTAACATTTCTAATTAAAAACTGCTGATTAATCCTCACTGACAATTCTTATTGACTTGCACATTACACACAGTGGCACCTCCATTATCCACCAGAAAGAAGGGGAATGGGAATTGGTGGAGAATCGAGAGTCCCCAAATGTTTCCCCTCCCGTCTGGTACAGCAATCCCCTCGGCATGGGAATGGAGAAAAGTCCTATCCAAGTAACGGGCTGAGTTTAATCTTTCTGGGCCTGTGGGGTTGGTTTATATCAGACAGGAGGAGATTGGTGTCAGTGACTGTGGGGCTGGTTTATATCAGACAGGAGGTGATTGGTGTCAGTGACTGTGGGGTTGGTTTATATCAGACAGGAGATTGGTGTCAGTGACTGCGGGGTTGGTTTATATTAGACAGGAGGAGATTGGTGTCAGTGACTGCAGGGTTGGTTTATATCAGACAGGAGGAGATTGGTGTCAGTGACTGCATCTAACCCGTACTGTACCCGCCCCCAACCCGTACTGTACCTGCCCCCAGAGTGTTTGATGGGACAGTATAGAGGGAGCTTTACTCTATCTAACCCGTGCTGTACCTGCCCTGGGAGTGTTTGATGGGACAGTGCAGAGGGAGCTTTATTCTATATCTAACCTGTGCTGTACCTGCCTTGGGAGTGTTTGATGGGACAGTGTAGAGGGAGCTTTACTCTGTATCTAACCTGTGCTGTACCTGCCGTGGGAGTGTTTGATGGGACAGTGTAGAGGGAGCTTCACTCTGTATCTAACCCATGCTGTACCTGCCCTGGGAGTGTTTGATGGGACAGTGTAGAGGGAGCTTGGAGCTTTATTCTGTATCTAACCCATGCTGTACCTGCCCTGGGAGTGTTTGATGGGACAGTGTAGAGGAAGCTTTACTCCCTATCTAACCTGTGCTGTACCTGCCCTGGGAATGTTAGATGGCACCGTGTAGAGGGAGCTTTGAGCTTTATTCTGTATCTAACCCGTGCTGTACCTGCCCTGGGAGTGTTTGATGGGACAGTGTAGAGGGAGCTTTACTCTCTATCTAACCTGTGCTGTACCTGCCCTCGGAGTGTTAGATGGCACAGTGTAGAGGGAGCTTTGAGCTTTATTCTGTATCTAACCCGTGCTGTACCTGCCCTGGGAGTGTTTGATGGGACAGTGTAGAGGGAGCTTTACTCTCTATCTAACCTGTGCTGTACCTGCCCTGGGAGTGTTAGATGGCACCGTGTAGAGGGAGCTTTGAGCTTTATTCTGTATCTAACCCGTGCTGTACCTGCCCTGGGAGTGTTTGATGGGACAGTGTAGAGGGAGCTTTACTCTCTATCTAACCTGTGCTGTACCTGCCCTCGGAGTGTTAGATGGCACAGTGTAGAGGGAGCTTTGAGCTTTATTCTGTATCTAACCCATGCTGTACCTGCCCTGGGAGTGTTTGATGGGACAGTGTAGAGGGAGCTTTACTCTGTATCTAACCCATGCCGTGATTGGAGAATGTCACTCAAAGGGTTGATGGTGGATAGGCAATGGCAAACATTCAAAGACCACATGGATGAACTACAGAATTTGTTTATCCCAGTTTGGCATAAAAATAAAGCAAAAAAGGTGACTCAACTGTGGCTAACAAGGGACATTAAGGATAGCATAAGATCCAAGGAGAGGACATATAAATTGGCCAGAAAAAGCAATAATCCTGATGATTAGGAGCAGTTTAGGATTCAACAAAGGAGGACAAAGGGATTAATTAAGAAGGGGAAAATAGAATATGTGAGTAAGCTTGCAGGGAACATAAAAACTGACTGTAAAAGCTTTTATAGATATGTTGGTAAAAAATAAATTCACTCGAGTCTGTCTTAAAGTAAAAGTGAAAGTACACAGTTTATTAACAGAACGTTCTGGGAGAAGGTCATAGACCCCGCGGTCTAGTGACATCCTTCTCGTTCTCTCTTGGTTGGTACAGCTTTTTATTCTATTTTCATCCAATCACATTGTATTACAATAATCACCTGATTACATATGGCTTATTTATTCTTTTCAGTATTAGTAAAGGTTAGTTACATCTTACTATGCCTTTGGTCACAGGTCAAATTCCCATGACCCCTATATTCTGCTGTGTCTACAATTTTTAGCTAAAGCAGCATATTCCTTATCACTTACGCAAAACACACATATTCTGTCTGGTCCCACAACTGCGTCTTATCTTGGTTTTTCGAAGCTTCTCACACTGTCTTTTGTGCAAGACTAGCGAGAGTAGCACTTTTTCAATCTGTACTGTCTTATCTTTGTTTTTCACATAGCACTTTTCAGTCTGTCCTTTGTTTAGTTTTGCTTTTTTACGTAAGTCAATTTTTATTGTGAAATTTCTTATCGCCACCTGGTTTCTTTTAGCTCCCGTTCATTTTCACATGACCCCACTCCTTTGTTCTGATTTTAATTCTGAGAGGATTCATTTTAGCCCCTTCATCCTGCCAGTACTGAACTTGGAAGGTACCACAGATGTGCTGCTGAGAAGATGGATCCCAGGCCAGAAGACGCAACCTTGCCTTGTTCATTTTAACCCCTTCAGTCCCTCCTGTTGGTCCCGCACCAAATTTAGATTTTGGCTAGGGATACCAACTTCTTTTCCGCTTTTACCATCCCCGGGATTACTCCTATACTGATGGCTTAAACTTAGTACCTAAGTTCGTCTTTCCCCTCTGTCTATCTTGTTGTGCTAGGCCTGGTAGTCTGTGCAAATGACCAAAGAGCTTTACATGTATGTGCCTACTTCTGTCAGTTCATTATCCCGCATTAACTGTTTGGTTTCTGGCTCAATATTGATTATATCAACTGTAGCAACTGGCACTATTCGGGACACAGCTGCCCTACAACATGCATTCAAAACCATCATCATAACACAAAATAATACTACAATAACAATTATAAGTCCATGCGTCAGATATGAACCCCAAGATCCTCCAAATAGCCAACTCCACCAACCTTCCCCTGGGGTTTCGTGCAATTTCTTCACCTCCTTTTGTATGTGCTCAGCCAGACTAGTTATATTTTCTGAACTGTCTGGGATATAAGTGCAACACTCAGCGCCGATCATTGCACATGTCCCGCCCTCGTTAGCCAGTAGATAATCAAGGGCCATTCCATTCTGGAGAGCTACCATTCGTATGGCCACCATTTCTGCGCTCATCTCTGCCAGGGCTTCCGCCGTATCATTTCCAACTTGTTCCAATATGTCCGCCACTAGTTTTATTTCCTCTATCACTCTGTCTACCCCATACATAGGGAACATTATAGCTCCGAACCTTTCGGCTTCCGTTATTTCCCTTTAGCCTCGGGATTTTGTCACAATTCCAGGGTGTCCCCTGAGGCTGTCAAGGTGATGTATATAGGGCACCACATATCCCAGATAGCACGAGCCCGTCCAGTCTTGGGGCAGCCAGGGGTAAGCTATATGCCCACAAATAAAATACATGCCGTTGTATGCCGTATAGTTTGTCCATACGTTGTACATCTTGATGATCTTGCCCTCCCATGGATCCCCACTGGTTTTGTTCGGGGTCCGGCTAACCTCCCATTTTCCAAAGGTCATCAGGTTACTTTGGTTACTACTGTTAACCATCTGCAAGGGTTCACAGTGGCTCCATCCCACCCCGTCCTCCTTTTTTATTTTGTTCTAGGTGTCCGAGGTGTTGGTGAGGACCAAGAATGGGGGTTGTTGAGCCCGATTATATTTAGGCTGGTACCATCCCTTGAGAGCGGTGAGGCTGTAACCTGCACTTCTCTAGTCCCTTGCTTCTAACCTCTGTCTAAACTCTTGCTCTTCAAGGGTCCCATCGGTATCGTTTTGGCGAATTAACCACTTGGCCATCTCTGATTCATTAAAGGGGACTGGTCGCAAGGGAATTCCCCCTTTACTATGTATTGGCACATGTGAGCACACCCAACACGAACTTAGGTTCATATTCTTTGCATAGACATAAGACATATACAAGAACGTATTTACGTGTAACTCTCTTTTCCATAACAATCTCCCCTTTCGATATTCCCGGGCTGCTGGGCACCGCAAGTTGATAGGACAAGGAATGCCCCGCATAGGACAGTCCAATCACTCCTGCCTGTCAATTGAGTCCTCAGACCTCTGATCAACCAGGCTGTAGTCTCGGTTTCTCGTTCCAGCCTCCAATCCTCTCGGCTTTCATCGTTCGAAGCTGAACATCGAACTGTGTCTTGGTTACACAGTCTTATGGGATTCCGTCGCCAGGGAAGGCACTTGTATTTGAACGGGGTAATGTCCATCAAGCATACTTCAACTACACTGATACATATAAGCATTTTCATCTTATTACTCTATGTTAACAGCGTCCCAAAGGCTATATCGCCAACCTAACTATTTGTTGCTTGTCGATTCTGTTTTTCCTGCAGGAATACATAGATACATAATCATTAATTCGGCTCCCCCATCACAATCATTTGGATTCCTTCCTCTCTCTCAACTGGCCGGGGTTGAGGTCGGTGGGATTGTTCCCAGACATGCTTCAAAATCCACCCCAAAGTGTATCCCATTAGGATAATGCATATAGTCCAGACCAGTACCCGTACCAGCACCCATTCCCATTCCTTATACTGTCTCCAATATTCCTGGCTTTCTGTAAATGGTATTTGCTCTGGTGTAGTCATCTCTGTACTGGTGAGGGGTTGTAGACCTTTAACTGTGTCCAGTGCTTCCACCGTCCCATGCCCTTTATATCAACGCAAGCACGCTGCTGATAAGGACTTGATAAGGTCCAGACCATTTTGGGGCAAACCCTGGTTTTTCTGGTAGGACCTTAACCATTATCTTCATTCCCGCAAGGGGAATGCATGGTAACGCAGTCAATTCTAAATCTTTGTCTTTTTCTTCCTGTTGTTCCCTAACCTGCTGTCTCATTTCTTTCAACTGTTTGCTTAACTCAAGGACATACCGGCAGAGCCTGTCTTGCAAGGGTCCTAGCTCCTCTCCTCCCGTGATTATTCCATGGGGGAGTTGCATTGCTCGCCCTGTCATTAATTCATAGGGCGACAATCCTGTGGTGCGGTTTGGGATGGCTCTTAGTTTCATTAATACAACGGGCAACACATCTACCCAGCCTTGATGTTTCTCACCCAACACTTTGGCCAATGCGGCCTTTAAGGTTCTGTTCATCCATTCCACCATCCCGGAACTTTGGGGGTGATAGGGAATGTGGAATTTTTGTTTTATTCCTATCCATTCACACATACCCTTCATGACCGCACCTGTAAAGTGGGTTCCCTGATCTGAATCTATTTGGATCGGTACTCCCCATCTGGGAATTATTTCTTCTGCCAGTATCCGTGCCACCGTGGTAGCGGTACAATTTCGCATGGGGAAAGCCTCTACCCATCTGGTAAACTGATCTATTATTACCAAACAGTACTTCTTCCCCTTGACATGGGGAGTGACCCGGTAAAATCTATCTATTTTCTCCCATGGACCCCTTGGTCTCGGCTGATGAGCCATGCATATTTTTACGGGGCGGCCGGGGTTGTGTTGAGCACATGTCAGACATTGTTGGCAATATTGTGCCACATCCCTTCCTAGCCCCGGCCACCACCAGTCTGTTCCTGTAGTGTATGTGCCTTTAAGAGCCCCCTGTGTACTGTAATGCCGGTGGCCGGGCTATATAAGTCTGTATATTGTGTTGTATCAGTTAGTTCCCCTCCAGACTTTGTTCAGTAAACACCTGTGAAACCAACTCCTGTCTTCAGTGTCTCTATTAACACACGGATACAACAGTGGCGACGAATTGGAAACGGACTTACCTGCAATTCGGCAGCACCTCAAGGACATCGATTCCTCTGGCGTCCAAAGTCGAAGAAAAGCAAGAAAAAGAAAAAGCTGTGGTTTCACCAGCTAGCTGAGCTGGTGGCAGGTACTGCAATAATCCTTCCTGGGCATCGGGCTGGGGCTCCAGCGGCTGGCTCTGCAGCCAGGCCAAGCAGCGAAGGCGGAGGCAAGCAGTAACAGACGGGAAGGGAGCACTCGGGAGACGGCCGGCGCTGCAAGCAGGTCGGCGTTCAGACCTAGCAGAGAGAGTCTGGCGGGAACGAGTCTCCACCTGTAAATAAATAAATAAAAAGAATGGAAACCCGCGGAAAAAAGCATTGTCATCGGCAGCAGCGGCGGGGAAGCGCCATATCTTTTCTGCAGAAAAGAAAGAAAAGCACGGGAAGCGCCTTTTTTTCCCAGGATGCCTAAGTCTGGCAATATTGATGCTTTTGATAATGATATAGAGGATTGGACCACATATGTGGAAAGAGTGGAGGTACATTGCACCGCAAATGGAATAGAAAATGAATAAAAAGCGTCAGTACTTCTAAATCTAATGGGCGCAAAGACATACGGGCTGTTACGAAACTTAATCACTCCAGCCAAACCAAAGGACAAGAATTTTAAAGAAATTGTTGATACCCTACAGGAGCACTTAAACCCAACACCGCTGCTGATAGCGGAACGATTCAAATTCTTCAAGAGGAATCAACACAAGAATGAAAGTAACGCTGATTACCTCACCGAATAAAGAAAGCTATCAAAGCACTGCCAATTCGGGGCAGGACTAGCAGATTATCTTTGAGACAAATTCGTCTGCGGTCTCCTAAGTGAAGGAACACAGAAAAGGCTGCTTTCTGAGAAAGATTTAACACTGGACAAGGCTTTCAGTATGGCTGTATCATACGAAGCAGCCGCAAAAGGAGCTGCAGAGATACAACAAAAGACACAGGACTTCGGCACCCATGAAATGACACAGGGTTTCGAGAGATGTTATCACTGCGGCAGATCCATCCATGACCAGAGGGACTGCTGGTTCAAGGACAAAGCATGCAGGCAATGCAGAAAGATTGGACACATTGCACGGGTATGCCGATCTGGACAAAAAAAATCCACAGACAGGAAAAGAAAAATGAATAAAGAAAAGTACAGAAAGGTACAAATGATGACGGACAGTAGCTCCGAAGACCAGAAGAGCGATAGCGACTCTGAAAACAAGAGACTAAGCTGTCTCAAATTACATAATGTAATTGCCAAAGAAGATTACCAGACCATATGGGTTACCCTCACGATAGCAGGGTCCCCAGTTACAATGGAGCTAGATACAGGATCAGCTCTGACCGTCATAAATCGACGGGATTATGAGCGGCTATTTCCGCATATACCTTTAAAAGACACATCCATTATCTTGAAAACATATACGGGGCAGAAAGTATACCCCAAAGGAAAAATAAGGGTGCCTGTTGTATACAACAGCAAGGAAATACAAAAGTTGTATTTATACATTCTACAAGATGGTGGTCCACCGCTGTTGGGACGTGAATGGATCAGGAAAATACGTTTAGACTGGCACTCCATTCAGGCACTGACGGTGACCAGTAAGGAAAAAAACGATGATGACGTCATACCTGAACGATTAAAAGAAATCTTGGCCAACGCCAAAGAAGTGTTTCAAGAGAAACTAGGAACCTTGAAAGGCATCACCGCCTCAATAAAAGTGGAAGATGCGGCAATTCCTAAGTTTTTTAAGGCAAGGCCGGTGCCATACGCAATTCGTCCAGCAGTCGAGGCAGAGCTGGAGAATTTGGAAAAGGCAGGCGTATTATCCAAAATAGATTGGAGCGAGTCGGCAACACCCATCATCCCAGTCATGAAGAAAATGTTGAATAATGATAAATCTGAAGAACAGAGAAAAATTCGCATCTGTGGAGACTTCAAGATGACTGTAAACCCGGTCCTTCACACGGTACTGTATCCTCTTCCGAGGATAGAAGATATTTTTGCCTCACTATCCGGAGGGAAACGTTTCACCAAAATTGACTTGGCACAGGCATATCTACAGATGGATGTTGAAGAGGCCTCTAAAAAGTATCTCACGATAAATACACACAAAGGCCTGTACCAGTACAATCGACTGGTTTTCGGAGTAGCATCCGCTCCAGCTATCTGGCAAAGAGCTATGCAGCAAGTCCTCCAAGGGATTCTGGGAACTCAATGCTACCTAGACGACATCCTTGTAACAGGAGAAAACGACAACGAACACCTTGCCAATTTGGAGCAGGTGCTCACTAGGCTGAGAGAACGGGGCCTACGAACAAATCGCCCCAAGTGCGAATTTTTCCAGAATCAAATATCATACTGTGGCCACATAATTAATAAGGAAGGGTTGCATAAGTCACCTGAAAAAATTGAAGCGGTCATAAAAGCCCCAGCACCTGAAAATGTTTCACAATTAAGGTCGTTCCTGGGATTAATAAATTACTATCATAAATTTTTACCGAACGTATCAACTCTTCTGCACCCTCTTAATGAACTGCTACAAACAGGAGTAATTTGGAAATGGAGCGAAGACTGTAAACGTGCCTTCCATAAATGCAAAGACTTAATCACGTCCAAAGAAGTTTTGGCTCATTACAACCCATCACTGCCAATCAGACTGGCGTGCGATGCATCCCCTTACGGCGTAGGAGCGGTATTACCGCATAAATTCCCTGATGGCTCGGAACGGCCGATAGCTTTTGCGTCACGCTCATTGAACTCAGCTGAGCGTAACTATGCCCAAATCGACAGGGAAGCATTCAGCCTGGTATGGGGAGTGAAGAAATTCAACCATTACCTACACGGACAAAAATTTACCTTGTTGACTAACCATCAACCCCTCATCTCCATATTCAACCCTAAAAAGGGTGTTCCCATTATGACAGCACAAAGGCTACAGAGGTGGTCCATTTTTCTAGGGGCACACCAATATAACATAGAATACAAAGGATCAAAACAGCATGGGAATGCTGACGGTTTATCACGCCTACCGTTGCCAATGGTAGAAGAAGCACCTACCGTAGACCCAGTGGAGATTTTCCACTCTACCATAGTCGAATGTCTACCAGTAACAAATTCTGCCATTGAAAGGGAAACGAGAAATGACCCGACTCTCTCACGAGTCTACGATTTAACAGTGAAGGGATGGCCAGCACATGGCGAACCACTGTTGCCAGCATTCTCGCAAAGAAGAGAACAGCTGTCAGTGTGCCGAGGAACCTTGATGTGTGGATCCAGAGTGGTGATTCCACCCAAACTCCAGGATAAAGTTCTAAAGGAGCTTCATGAGGGGCATCTGGGTGGAGTGAAAATGAAGAACCTAGCCAGGGTGTTTGTATGGTGGCCAGGTATCGATGGAGACATCGAAGAAATGACCAAGAGCTGCCTAGGATGCCAGAAGGTCCAAAACGCTCCACCACAAGCCCCTCTACATCCATGGGAGTGGCCCTCATCTCCATGGCAAAGGGTACACATCGACTTTGCTGGTCCATTTATGGACTCAATGTTCTTAATCGCGGTTGATGCACACTCCAAGTGGCTGGAGGTAATAAAGAGGTCCTCCACCACCACGGAAAAAACCATCACAGTATTAAGGACCATATTTGCCAGGAATGGGCTGCCTGAACAGATCTGTTCTGATAATGGACCGCAATTTGTGTCCGAAGAATTCAGGAAGTTCTTAAAAAACAATGGGTTTAAGCACTACACGTCCGCCCCATACCATCCCGCCACCAATGGATTGGCTGAAAGGTTTGTCCAGACCTTCAAGAAGGCCATAAAGGCCATGGGTAATGAAGACATAAAACTTCAGCATAAGGTGGATAACTTCTTGTTTGCATACAGGAATGCAACACATATGGTTACAAACCAAACTCCCGCCATGATGTTCTTCAATAGAAGCCTAAGATGCCGGCTGGATTTGATCAAGCCAAACATCAGAAGGGACGTGGAGAACCGGCAATTTCAAGGCATGAATGAAAGGCCAACTAGAACCTTCCAGATAGGTCAACAAGTTTTGGCCCGGGACTACTGTACTGAGAAATGGCAGCCTGGAACTATCTGCACACGACTAGGACCACTGATGTATACCGTGGACATCGGAGAAAGCATAATAAGGCACCATGCTGACTAAATCATAGAGTCATCCGAAAAGGGACAACCTACACCACAACTCTATACGCCTAATGATGAAGTAGAGATACCCATAGTATCTACCCCCGATCCAGTGATACTGGAACCCGTTGAACCCGACACTGGCATTCAAGCTGAATCAGCCTTGCCAAAAGAACCTACTACACCACCAGAAACTACTACACCACCGAGGCGTTATCCGGAGCGAGTCAGGAAGCCTCCAGAGAGACTGACTTATAATTGATTAACTGCAGCAATGTGTAGATTATTTTTCTTGTAACATGTAATTAATGATTACTTAAAATATTATGTACTGGTTGGCTAAAAGGGGAGGAATTGTAGTGTATGTGCCTTGAAGAGCCCCCTGTGTACTGTAATGCCGGTAATGGCCACTCAGGCTATATAAGCCTGTATATTGTGTTGTATCAGTTAGTTCCCCTCCAGACTTTGTTCAGTAAACACCTGTGAAACCAACTCCTGTCTTCAGTGTCTCTATTAACACACGGATACAACAGTTCCCAACAGATGGATCATGGCTCCCCTTCCTACATGGTCGGCACCAGGGTGTAATTCCAGGAGTGTCCGACGGATGCAGGCAGGGGCAACCACCTTTTTATCCTTTCGCCATACCCCCTCCTCATCCTGTCTGCCACCCTTTTGGTACCATTCTTGCTTTTCCCTCGTGGACGTGTCTGTCTGTAATTTTTTAATATCTATCTTTTCCACCTGGGCGCTTGCTACCATTTCTGTTATAGCATCTTGTTCTAGGGCTTGTTGTGCGGCCACATCCGTGGCTCGGTTGCCCTCCTGTTCTTGGGTTTCTACCTTTTGGTGGGCCTTAATTTTTATTACTGCTGCGCACTTTGGGGCTTTAGCGGCTTCGAGGAGTCCCTCTATTAATTTTTGATGTTTAATGTGGTTTCCGCCTGAGGTCACAAATCCTCGTCTCCCCCAGACGGTCATGTAGTCATGCACCACCCCGAATGCGTATCGACTGTCTATATATATATTTACAGTTTTTTCTTTAGCTAGCTCCAAAGCTTTCGTTAAGGCTATTATCTCCGCCACTTGTGCTGAGAGCCCTCCATCCAGCCTGCCTGATAATTCTGTTTCCAGCTGATCATTTACAACTGCCCACCCGGTTCGTGGTGCCCCGTCGATATATTTCCGGGACCCGTCCACATAGAGAGTGAATTGGGCCTCTTCTAGTGGCTCTTCTTCCAACTGGTGGCTTTCTATCTCCTCATCTATGTTGGCACAATGGTGAGGCTCCCCATTCCTAACATCCCCTCGGCCGGGTTTTCCACGGTATCCCTAACTATCTGTACTGACTTGTCTGCAGGCAATAGCACCGCTTCCCATCGCACCCTTCGCTCTTAGTTTATGGTTGTTTACCATCTCCACCAAAGTATGTTTGGTGTGGAGGACTATCTCACCTGTCATGACAGTGGGCTCACTGACCTTCACTGCCCATGCTGCACAATCTAATGCTGCTACACATCGGGACAACCCTGCAGTGACCGGTGATTGTTGGGTAGAGTAGTATGCCACCGGTTGTCTCCTATCCCCATGTTGCTGAGTCACCACCGCAGCATAAAATCCTCCCTCATTCTTGTTAAGTCTGTGTGTCCCAGTTATGCTTATTATAAATCACTGGACACAGACCACAAGAATAACTTTTAACAGGTCTTTACTATTCGGAGGTCAGGGCTGAACTGCCCAGCAAATCCCTACACAACGTTTATATACCGGTGTGGTCACCACCGGTATTACAGTATACAGCAGCCAAGAGAAAGTAGTACATCTCTTAAGGTAGTTCTGTTAAGGTGGAACAGGTTACATACACCACAATCCTCCCTTTTTAGCTTAACAGTTATATCCCCATTTAACATAACATAATAACATATAGATATATATATATACAACTTCATGCAAAACAGTTCAAAGATTCAGTCTCTGAGGAGGCCTCCTGATTCGAGTTGGATAGCGCCTTTCAGGGGTCTCTGATTCTCATTGCTGGGGTGACTCATCTAGTTGATCTCTTATGGATTGGACATCATCCTCAGGTACATTCACTTCTGAGGTAGATGCTTCAGGTTCACTAACTTCTTCCACGGTTGTCTCTGCCGTAACCCTGGGTTCGACCCTTGTTCTCGATTCTACCAGTTAGTCAGCATGATGCCGTATTACATTTTCACCAATATCTACCGTGTACTTCAGGGGTCCTTGTCTGGCCCGAATTGTTCCAGATTGCCATTTCTTGTTTTTATAGTCCCGGGCTAACACTGGTTGTCCTATTTCGAAACTCTGAGTGGTCTTGTTATTTATATGCTGGAACTGTTTGTTTTCAACTTCCCTCCGCACATTTGGTTTTAACAAGTCCAACCTGGACCGCAACCTCCTGTTATAGAACATCATGGCAGGACTTTGGTTTGTCACTGCATGAGTGGCGTTTTGATATGCCAGTAGGAATTTGTCCACCTTGTGTTGTAGTGGAATCTGATCTTCGCTCATGGCCTTTATTGCTTTTTTGAACGCTTGTGCAAATCTCTCGGCCAACCCGTTTGTAGCCGGATGATATGGGGCAGAGGTATAATGTTTCACCCCATTCTTCTTCATGAATTTCTGGAATTCTTCTGACACGAACTGCGGTCCGTTGTCTGAACATATTTGTTCTGGCAATCCATTTCTTGCAAATATCGTTCTTAGCACCGCGATCGTCTTTTCCGAGGTAGTGGTAGTCATCTTAATCACTTCTGGCCATTTAGAATGTGCGTCCACCGCAATTAAAAACATGGAGTCCATGAATGGACCAGCAAAGTCAATATGTACACGTTGCCATGGGGTTGAAGGCCATTCCCATGGATGCAACGGTGCAATCGGAGGTGCATTTTGCACTTTTTGGCACCCTGAGCAGCTTTTCGTCAGATCCTCTATCTGTTGGTCGATACCCGGCCACCACACATAAGCCCTAGCAAGGCTTTTCATCTTGACTCCCCCCAGATGACCTTCATGCAGTTCCTTTAGAACTCTCTCTCTTAACTTAGGAGGAATAATCACCCTTGTTCCATACATCAATGTTCCTTGACAGACGGACAGCTGTTCTCGTCTTGCTGAGAATGCCGGTAACAGTGGATCACCATGTGCTGGCCATCCCTTCACTGTCACTTCGTAGACCCGGGACAGTGTCGGGTCGTTCCTGGTTTCTCTTTCAATACTTGCATTGGTGACTGGTAAACATTCGATGATGGTCGAGTGAAATAACTCAACAGGGTCAACCGTCGGTGCCTCCTCCTCTGTAGGTAGTGGCAGGCGCGACAGCCCATCAGCATTACCATGCTGCTTTGTACCTTTGAATTCGATCTGATATTGATGTGCCCCTAGGAAAAGGGACCATCTCTGGAGTCTCTGTGCTGTCATCACCGAAACACCCTTCTTAGGGTTAAAAATGGATACCAATGGCTGGTGGTCTGTCAGAAGCGTAAACTTTTGGCCCTGCAGGTAATGATTAAACTTCTTTACTCCCCACACAAGGCTGAGAGCCTCCCTATCTATCTGAGCATAGTTGCGCTCAGCGGAGGTCAATGATCTGGATGCGAACGCAACTGGCCTCTCCAGGCCATTTGGCAACTTGTGTGAGAGTACTGCCCCAATACCATATGGAGAAGCATCACAAGCCAAACGAATAGGCAGCGTTGGGTTGAAGTGAGCCAACACTTCCTCTGAGGTGATCAATGCCTTGCTTTTGCGAAAGGCCCTCTTACAGTCCTCGCTCCACTTCCATGGTACTCCCTTCTGCAAAAGAGCGTTTAGCGGGTGCAGCACCGTGCATAAATTTGGCAGAAACTTATCGTAATAGTTAATCAACCCTAGGAACGACCTCAACTGGGATACATTATCCGGAGCGGGAGCCTTCACAACAGCTTCGATCTTGTCAGGAGACTTATGAAGCCCCTCCTGGTCAATGACATGACCACAGTACAAGATCCGCTTCTGAAAGAACTCACATTTCTGGCGATTAACTCGAAGTCCATATTCTTTCAATCTGGTGAGCACCAGTTCCAAATTTGCAAGGTGTTCCTCGTCATCATCTCCTGTAATCAGAATATCGTCCAGGTAACATTGTGTGCCTGGAATTCCCTGTAATACCTGCTCCATGGCCCTCTGCCAAATTGCTGGAGCCGATGCCACTCCAAAAACCAGTCTATTATATCGATACAAGCCTCTATGCGTGTTGATCGTGAGATACTGGCGTGACTCTTCCTCAACTTCCATCTGTAAGTACGCCTGCGCCAGGTCTATCTTGGTGAAGTGTTTCCCGCCAGACAACGAAGCGAAGATATCCTCAATCCGCGGAAGCGGATACTGCACCGTGTGAAGCACCGGATTAACAGTGATCTTGAAATCTCCACAGATGCGAACATTCCCCGGTTCCCCCGGCTTGTTGCTCGATGAACGCTTCATGATGGGAACAATGGGCGTGGCCCACTCACTCCAGTCTACCTTAGACAGTACTCCTGAACGTTCTAGCCCTTCCAGCTCAGCTTCCACAGCAGGTCGTATCGCATAAGGTACCGGTCTGGCTTTGAAAAATTTTGGGTTTGCATGTTCTTCAACCTTGATGTTTGCCGTAATTCCTCTCAGTGTTCCCAGTCCCTGTTGGAACACCTCTTTAGCATCGTCCAATATTCTGGACAATCGTTTAGGTTTGACATCTTTTTTACCGGAATCTACCGTTAGTGCTTTTAAGGAATGCCAGTCCATATTTATTTTCCTAATCCACTCCCGTCCCAGTAGTGGTGGACCTCCCTCAGGTAGCACATATAAGTCCATTCCTCGGCTTTCTTTGCCCTTGTGGACCACCTTTACCTCTATCTTCCCGATGGGGTATACTCTTTGCCCCGTGTATGTTTTCAATACAATCTCCGTATCCCGTAGGGGAATATGTGGGAATAACCTTTTGTAATCTTGCTTATTCATGACCGTCAATGCCGATCCAGTGTCCAATTCCATCTTCACTTGGAGTCCTGCTATCTGAAGTGTGACCCAGATTGTTTGGAGGGGGACGCTCACACCCTGAGCTCAGGGAGCGGATTCATGAACCCCGGGGGGACGCGGGCTGCTCACACCCCGAGTGCGGCCTCAGGCCCCATTATTAAAACACTCAACATTATCCGCTTCACAAACACCTGGGGTGGGCCTCAGGCCTCGAACAAGAGCCTCCGGGCCGGGCGTTTGCCCCGAGCGGGGTGGCAGCTGCGGGGCTTTCTCCCGGTGACAGGCCTGGGGTAACGGCCGCCATCTTGAGAGGCTCAGGGGGCAGCAGGGCGCATGCGCGGCCCCCTTGGCCAGGAACCAGGAGGAAAGAATCTTGTCAATTTCTATCCTGGACTCACAGTTATGGCTTTTGTAAACTCCTTTTACAGGCTGTGAGAAGGGCAGCATTTACACACCGCAAACTCAAACCAACAACAACAACTTACCTTTATATAGCACCTTTAAAATATCACAGTAACGCAGTCAGACAATAATCGACACACATACTTTGTTTGTGGTCCAGTGCACTGACACAAAGTTCCTTCACAACTGTAACAATTTTATTGCGGTTGCTGTGAAGGCTGCGCTCACTCTGCTCGTACACCTGGTCTCCAAAGGAGGCAAAACAGGACTAATGCTGCCGACCTCAGCTCTTTTTGATCAGAAAATATCAACTGTTTAGCCTCACCAGGAAATGCACAAAAGAGGCAGCAGTGCTGATTGGCTGCCCAGGAAAGTCCTATTTAGATTATCTCCTTCACCCAGAGAGTGCTGAGAATGTGGAACTTGCTGCCACAGGGAGTAGTTGAAGCGAAGAGCAGGGATGTATTTAAGGGGAAGCTGGATAAACACATGGGAGAAAGGAATAGAAGGAGATGCTGATAGGGTGAGATGGAGAGAGATGGGAGGAGGCTCGTGTGGAGCATAAACACCGCATGGACCAGTTGGGCCGAATGGCCTGTTTCTGTGCTGTACAATCTGTGTAATTCTATGTAATAAGAGAGGAGAGAATGTTCCATAGAAACTAGAATTATCTGTTATGCATTTTTATCCTGAACTTACAGTGATGTCTTTTGTAAACTGCTTTTACAGGGAATATCATCAGCCTTTGAATGTGGAAGGAGAAATGTTTGTCTGTTCTATCTGTGGGAAATGATTTCAAACATCAGTGTGACTGGAAAAGTACCGAGACACACCCGAGTGAGAGTGTTCCAGTGCACTGACTGTGGAAAGAGCTTTAACCAGTTACACAACCTGAAAAAACATTGCACCGTTCACAGTGGGGAGAAACCATATACGTGTTGTGTGTGGACGAGGCTTCAACCGATCGTCCAACCTGCAGAGACACAAGGACACCCGCACCACGGAGAAACCGTGGAAATGTGAGGACTGTGGGAAGGGATTCAGCTCCCCGTCCCACCTGGAAACTCATCGATGCAGTCACACCAGGGAGAGGCTGTTGTATCCGTGTGTTAATGGAGACACGGAAGGCAGGAGTAGGTTTCAAAGGTGTTTACTGAACAAAGTCTGGAGGTGAACTAGCAGATACAAGACAGGCTTATATAGCCCGAGTGGCCATTACCGGCATTACAGTATACAGGGGCTCTTAAAGGCACATACACCACAATTCCTCCCCTTTTAGACAACCAGTACATAATATTTTAAGCAATCATTAATTAACATATTACAAGAACAATAATCTACACATTTGCTGCAGTTAATCAATTATAAGTCAGTCTCTCTGGAGGCTTCCTGACACGGTCCGGATAACGCCTCGGTGGTGTAGTAGGTTTTGGTGGTGTAGTAGGTTCTTTTGGCAAGGTCGATTCGGCTTGAATGCCAGTGTCGGGTTCATCTGGTTCCAGTATCACCGGATCGGAGGTAGATACTATGGGTATCTCTGCTTCATCATTAGGCGTATAGAGTTGTGGTGTAGGTTGTCCCTTTTCGGAGGACTCTATGATCTGGTCAGCATGGCGCCTTATTATGCTTTCTCCAATGTCCACAGTATACATCAGCGGTCCTAGTCGTGTGCAAATAGTTCCAGGCTGCCATTTCTCGGTACGGTAGTCCCGGGCCAAAACTTGTTGACCTATCTGGAAGGTTCTAGTTGGCCTTTCATTCATGCCTTGAAATTGCCGGTTCTCCACGTCCCTTCTGATGTTTGGCTTGATCAAATCCAGCCGGCATCTTAGGCTTCTATTGAAGAACATCATGGCGGGAGTTTGGTTTGTAACCACATGTGTTGCATTCCTGTATGCAAACAAGAAGTTATCTACCTTATGCTGAAGTTTTATGTCTTCATTACCCATGGCCTTTATGGCCTTCTTGAAGGTCTGGACAAACCTTTCAGCCAATCCATTGGTGGCGGGATGGTATGGGGCGGACGTGTAGTGCTTAACCCCATTGTTTTTTAAGAACTTCCTGAATTCTTCGGACACAAATTGCGGTCCATTATCAGAACAGATCTGTTCAGGCAGCCCATTCCTGGCAAATATGGTCCTTAATACTGTGATGGTTTTTTCCGTGGTGGTGGAGGACATCTTTATTACCTCCGGCCACTTGGTCTGTGCATCAACCGCGATTAAGAACATTGAGTCCATAAATGGACCAGCAAAGTCGATGTGTACCCTTTGCCATGGAGATGAGCGCCACTCCCATGGATGTAGAGGGGCTTGTGGTGGGGCATTTTAGACCTTCTGGCATCCTAGGCAGCTCTTGGTCATTTCTTCAATGTCTCCATCGAAACCTGGCCGCCACACAAACGCTTTGGCTAGGTTCTTCATTTTCACTCCACCCAGATGACCCTCGTGGAGCTCCGTTAGCACTTTATCCTGGAGTTTGGGTGGAATCACCACTCTGGATCCACACATCAAGGTTCCTCGGCACACTGACAGCTGTTCTCTTCTTTGCGAGAATGCTGGCAACAGTGGTTCGCCATGTGCTGGCCATCCCTTCACCGTTAAATCGTAGACTCGTGAGAGAGTCGGGACATTCCTCATTTCCTTTTCAATGGCAGAATTTGTTACTGGTAGACATTCCACTATGGTTGAGTGGAACATCTCCACTGGGTCCACTGTAGGTGCCTCTTCTACCGTTGGCAACGGTAGGCGCGATAAACCGTCAGCATTCCCATGCTGTTTTGATCCTTTGTATTCTGTGTCATATTGGTGTGCCCCTAGGAAAAGGGACCACCTCTGTAGCCTTTGCACTGTCATAATGGGAACACCCTTTTTAGGGTTGAATATGGAGACGAGGGGTTGATGGTCAGTCAACAAGGTAAATTTTTGTCCGTGTAGGTAATGGTTGAATTTCTTCACTCCCCATACCAGGCTGAGTGCTTCCCTGTCGATCTGGGCATAGTTACGCGCAGCTGAGTTCAATGAGCGTGACGCAAAAGCTATCGGCCGCTCCGAGCCATCTGGGAATCTATGCGATAATACCGCTCCTACGCCGTAAGGGGATGCATCGCACGCCAGTCTGATTGGCAGTGATGGGTTGTCATGAGCCAAAACTTCCTTGGACGTGATCAAGCCTTTGCATTTATGGAAGGCACGTTTACAGTCTTCGCTCCATTTCCAAATTACTCCCGTTTGTAGCAATTCGTTAAGAGGGTGCAGAAGAGTTGACAAGTTCAGTAAAAATTTATGATAGTAATTTATCAATCCCAGGAACGACCTTAATTGTGAGATATTTTCAGGTGCTGGGGCTTTTATGACCGCTTCAATTTTTTCAGGTGACTTATGCAACCCTTCCTCGTTAATTATGTGGCCACAATATGATATTTGTTTCTGGAAACATTCGCACTTGGGGCGATGTGCTCGTAGGCCCCGTTCTCTCAACCTAGTGAGCACCTGCTCCAAATTGGCAAGGTGCTCGTTGTTGTTTTCTCCTGTTACAAGGATGTCGTCTAGGTAGCATTGAGTCCCCAGAATCCCTTGCAGGACTTGCTCCATAGCTCTTTGCCAGATAGCTGGAGCTGATGCTACTCCGAAAACCAGTCGATTGTACTGGTACAGGCCTTTGTGTGTATTTATCGTGAGATACTTTTTAGAGGCCTCTTCAACCTCCATCTGTAGATATGCCTGAGCCAAGTCAATTTTGGTGAAACGTTTTCCTCCGGATAGTGAGGCGAAAATATCTTCTATCCTCGGAAGAGGATACTGTACCATGTGAAGGACCGGGTTTACAGTCACCTTGAAGTCCCCACAGATGCGAATTTTTCTCTGTTCTTCAGATTTATCATTATTCAACGTTTTCTTCATGACCGGGACGATGGGTGTTGCCCACTCGCTCCAATCTATCTTGGATAATACACCTGCCTTTTCCAAATTCTCCAGCTCTGCCTCGACTGCTGGACGAATTGCGTATGGCACCGGCCTTGCCTTAAAATACTTGGGAATTGCCGCATCTTCCACTTTTATTGAGGCGGTGACGCCTTTCAAGGTTCCTAGTTCCTGTTGAAACACTTCCTTGGCGTTGGCCAAGATGTCTTTTAATCGTTCAGGTATGACGTCCTCATCATTTTTTTTCTCACTGGTCACCGTCAGTGCCTGAATGGAGTGCCAGTCTAAACGTATCTTCCTGATCCATTCACGTCCCAACAGCGGTGGACCACCATCTTGCAGAACGTATAAATACAACTTCTGTATTTCCTTGCCGTTGTATACAACAGGCACCTTTATTTTCCCTTTGGGGTACTTTCTGCCCCATATATGTTTTCAAGATAATGGATGTGTCTTTCAAAGGTATATGCGGAAATAGCCGCTCGTAATCCCGTCGACTTATGACGGTCAGAGCCGATCCTGTATCTAGCTCCATTTTAACTGGGGACCCTGCTATCGTGAGGGTAACCCAAATGGTCTGGTAATCTTCTTTGGCAATTACATTATGTAATTTGAGACAGCTTAGTCTCTTGTTTCCGGAGTCGCTGTCGCTCTTCTGGTCTTCGGAGCGACTGTCCGTCATCATTTGTACCTTTCTGTACTTTTCCTTATTGATTTTTTTCCTGTCCGTGGATTTTTTGTGTCCAGATCGGCATACACGTGCAATGTGTCCAATCTTTCCGCATTGCCTGCATGCTTTGTCCTTGAACCAGCAGTCCCTCTGGTCATGGGTGGATCTGCCGCAGCGATAACATCTCTCGAAACCCCGTGTCATTTCATGGGTGCCGAAGTCCTGTGGCTTTGGCTGTATCTCTGCAGCTCCTCTTGCAGCTGCTTCATATGATACAGCCATACTGAAAGCCTTGTCCAGTGTCAAATCTTTCTCAGAAAGTAGCCTTTTCTGTGTTCCTTCACTTAGGAGACCGCAGACGAATTTGTCTCGAAGAGAATCTGCCAGTCCTGCCCCGAATTGGCAGTGCTTTGACAGCTTCCTTAATTCGGTGAGGTAATCAGCGTTACTTTCATTCTTGTGCTGATTCCTCTTGAAGAATTTGAATCATTCCGCTATCAGCAGCGGTGTTGGGTTTAAGTGCTCCTGTAGGGTATCAACAATCTCCTTAAAACTCTTGTCCTTTGGTTTGGCTGGAGTGATTAAGTTTTGTAACAGCCCGTATGTCCTTGCGCCCATTAGATTTAGAAGTACTGATGCCTTTTTATTATCTTTTATTTCATTTGCTGTGCAATATACCTCCACTCTTTCCACATATGTGGTCCAATCCTCTATATTACTATCGAAAGCATTAATTAATATTGCCAGCCTTAGGCATCCTGAAAAAAAATGGCGCCTCCCGCGCTTTCCTTTCTTCCCTGCAGAAAAAAAATGGCGCTTCCCGTGCTTTCCCGCCGCTGCTGCTGACAACGCTGTTCTCCACGGTTTTTATTTACATAGGTTTTTTTTTTCAATCGGTGGAGACTCGTTCCCGCCGGACTCTCTGGGACTTTTCCCTCCCTCTGCTTGGTCCGAACGCCGACCTGCTTTGCAGCGCTGGCCGTCTCCCGAGTGCTCCCCCCCTCTGTCTCTGTTGACCTCCGCCTTCGCTGCTCGGCTGCGCTGCAGACCCAGCCGATGGAGCCCCAGCCCGCCGCCCAGGAAGGACCACTGCACCTGCCACCAGCTCGACCAGCCGGTGAAACCACAGCCTTTCCCTTTTCTCTTTTCTTTCTTGTTTTTCTTCGACTTTCGTCTGAGGAATCGATCTCCTTGAGGTGCTGCCGAATTGCAGGTAAGTCCGTTTACAATTCGTCGCCACTGTTGTATCCGTGTGTTAATGGAGACACGGAAGGCAGGAGTAGGTTTCACAGGTGTTTACTGAACAAAGTCTGGAGGTGAACTAACAGATACAAGACACCATACAGGCTTATATAGCCCGAGTGGCCATTACCGGCATTACAGTATACAGGGGCTCTTAAAGGCACATACACCACAGAGGCCGTTCACCTGCTCCATGTGTGGGAAGGGATTCAGTCAGTCATCCCAGCTGGTGAGACACCAGCGACTTCACACTGGGGAGAGGCCGTTCACCTGCTCCGTGTGTAGGAAGGGATTTGCTCGATTAACCAGTCTCACTAAACTCCAACTTGTTCACACAGAAAAGAGACCCTTCTAATGTTCTAAATGTGAGAAGATCTTTAAAACCAAAAGAGATCTGCTAACACACCAACACAGTCACACTGAGGAGAGGCCATTCACCTGCTCCATGTGTGGGAAGGGATTCACTCGGTCATCTCACCTGCTGACATACCAGCAAGTTCACAAGTGAATGCAGGGGATGGATTCTGCTGTTTTTACTGCTGTTAATCACATCCAGGACTGAACCATGTTCATTCTGACAGGGGAGGTTTGTTCCTGCTGATGAGAATAACTCCTGTAACTGGGCTGGAGTTTAATAGTCTGGATAAATGTCAAATACACAGTGTGTCGAGTATTTGTTTCCTCCAAGATAAGAGGAGACTGATTGATGTCTGTTATAGACTGTTCCATTTTTGGACCTTTTTTCCTTTCTAACACTAGATTATCTCAGTTCTAACACCTTCAGCTATTCTCAAGTCCCAGCTCCCCACACCTTCCAAAGAGCCTGTAATACAAAATGACTGAAGATTTATCCCAGTGTAACTATTGCTGTTATCCAAGGAATAAGGCTTGTATTTCTATCGCACCTTTCACAACATAGAAACATAGAAGATAGGAGCAGGAGTAGGCCATTCGGCCCCTCGAGCCTGCTCCGCCACCCAACGAGACCATGGCTGATCATCCAAATTCAGTACCCTGTCCCTGCTTTCTCCCCATACCCCATATCAGCAGCTGCAGCCCTGATTAAATAACTAATAGTTTAACATGTCTAGTAGAGCTTTTGTATTTCTATTCAAAATAGAAGAAATGTATTTGTGACACACACACCATTAATAATTAAATCACAATGTGATTGTGAGGATCGATTATCATCTCTTTAACCCGAGGTGTCCACCGGTCAAGGAAGGTATCAAGTGAACCGGTGGACACCGCCTGCTCCCTCTCCAGGGCCACCCGGGCAGGGACAAAACCACGGGAGAGAGGCAGGCAGCCAGAGTGACCCCCCATGGGCCCCGCCCATCCTGGGCCTACAAATTGCTGTTTTCGCCAGGCCCAAGAGCAGGTCCAGGAGAAGATCCTCCGACCTACCCACCCCCCTCCGCACCGGGCAGGCAAAGATTAGGAGTGTGGGGCTAAAGTGTACCCAAGAGTTGAGGAGCAGCCCCTTCAGGTAACTATACAGGGGCTGTAACCTCTCACACTGAATATATACACGGCCCATGGACTCCTCTAGGCCGCAGAAACCACATCTGACCTTGGAGTCTGGAAAGGAGCTTAAAAACTGTTGCACACGACAGCTCCTTACAACAGTCTCCACCCCAGATCCCCAATGGTGCAGGGAAGGACCCCGCGTAGAGAGCCCTCCACTGGGTAACCTCGCCTCCGCCAGACAGCAAGATGACCCGCCAGTCTGATTGAGATTGGGCAATAAACTAAATTAATCAATAAATGATACAGAAACCCGAGTCCCCGGGTCCTCAGCCCTGGTGTGAAGTACGCTGGCCACCAATTTTCCGTTACTAACTCACACCTCAGGCCCCGCCCAGTCTGGTTTAATTACTAAATGTTTTCTAACTCGGGTTCAGGCCTGTCATTGTGAGGGAAACAAGGCCTCATTTATTGGTGTGCCCCACCCGAGCGGCTGTTAATGGCTTTAATAAACTGGCAGCAAGGTTTTTTTAAAGGTGGAAAGTGGTGAAAAACACCACTAGCGATGCCTCAAAACTCACGGACAGAGAAATCCACTTCATCAGCGCCCCTGCCACAGGACTCAATATCCACCCCCTCCACCACTGGTGCACTGTGTCTGCAGTATGTACGGTCTACAAGATGACCACAGTCAGGCCCTGTGGAGTCAAGGGCCAGGCAGCAGAATGGATGGAAAGATCGCTACAAACTTCCCTTAACTCCAACCCTCTGATTTCTGTTTTGTAGCCAGCTTTCCACTTGGGTCATCTTGTCGATCTTACATACTGTTTATGGATAACAAGCTGGTTAGAAAACAGGAAACAGAGAGTAGGGGTTGGGAGTAGCTACTCAGACTGACAAAAGGTGGGAAGTGGTGTTCCACAGGGATTGGTGCTGGGATCACTGTTGTTCATAAACGATTTGGACTTGGGAATCAGAAATATAATTTCAAAGTTTGTAGATAACACCAAATTGGGAGGTAGAGTTAATACTGATGAAGACAAAATGCAAGAAGACATTAATAAATTTCAGAATGGGCGTGTAATTGGCAAATGAATTTCACTATAGATCAGTGTGAGGTGGTGTGTTTTGGTGGGAAGAATAAGGAGGCCACACACTACTTGGACAACAAGGGGGTGAAATTGGGTTGCTTTGTGCCTCCCGCGATATTCAGCGGGAGGTTAGTGGTAGCCGGTAGCGCCCCGCGGCACTGCACCACCGGCAATGACGTCATCGCCGTGCACAGCACCCCGGCTGCAACCTTGGGTTGTGACCCCTGACCTATCGCTGGACGATATGTCCGACAGGGTCAGGGGTCGTTCCTGCAGCCGCAGCGGTGCCACTTAAAGGGCAGGTGTCGGGCGGCAACTTTTTATTTTGGCCGACTGCCAGCACCTGCCCCCTTCCCCTTTCTTCTTCGGGGTGTCGGCCGCGATCGCTCAGCCCGGCGCTCCTCTTGATCCGACACCCCGCTTCCCGATGGTCCAGCAGGGCCCTGGTGTGCGCAGTGCTAGGCCCCTCCCCTTTAATCAGGGAGGGAGGTCTGCTATGACGCGGTGCTATGTGCCGACGGGCGTGGCGCTGTTACACGAAGCGCCGCGAAATTCACTGGTAGCGTCTCAAGAGGGAGGGGAGCGCTTCCAGTAGCACCCCACCTCCTGCCTGGGGCACTACCACTGAATTTAATGCACAGGGGCGCTAACTTTTTCAGGGCGCTAAAATTAGCCCCAGCGACGTTAGCGACCCAAAGGGGGCGCCACCAAATGTTTCCCCTAAGAGTCCAGATGGGCTGGAGGAGCAGAGGGATCCTGGGATACAGATACACAAATCACTAAAAGTAGCGACACACGTTAATAAGGCCATTAAAAAAAAGCACTGGGTACATTCCCAAAGGAGCCTTCTGTTCCATGCCTAGGAGCTCTGAACCATGGCAGAGAGCAGCTGTGACACGTTTCTCACACGCCTCGAGATTAACCCACACGGGGACTTTGCCGTCAGTGAAGGGAGACGAGAAAGACCAAAGTGCCGTTTGCCTCTCTCAGTGTGGCCCTGAAGGACTGTGTCCAGGCTGAAGTTCTGTTCCCGTCGTACGATCCTCCCCCAGATTGTCCTTTCTGAGCTCCAGCCAGGTGATGCTAAACACTCAGGTGGGAAAGACAAAAATCTACAACAATGTGTTTAAAACAAAGCTGGTTTATTTCAGATGTTACCAGATTATTAATCTCCAGCCTAGTTACAGGGGTTACTAACATCAGCAGAAACAAACCCCAACTGTCACAATGAACATGGTTCTGTCCTGGATGTGATTAACAGCAGCAATAACGGCAGAATCCAACCCCTGCAGTGGCTTGTGAACTCGCTGGTGTGTCAGCAGGTTGGATGAATGAGTGAATCCCTCCCCACACATGGAGCAGGTGAACGCCCTGTCCCCGGTGTGTACTCGCTGGTGTTTCAGCAGGGTGGATGAACGAGTGAATCCCTCCCCACACATGGAGCAGGTGAACGCCCTCTCCCCGGTGTGAACTCGCTGGTGTTTCAGCAGGGTGGATGAACGAGTGAATCCCTTCCCACACACAGAGCAGGTGAACGGCCTCTCCCCAGTGTGAGTGCGCTGGTGTACAGTAAGTTCAGATGATCGCCTGACCCCAATCCCACAGTGAGAGCACCTGAACGGTCTCTCGTCAGTGTGAACTCGCTGGTGTCTCAGCAGGTTGGATGACTGAGTGAATCCCTTCCCACACATGGAGCAGGTGAATGGTCTCTCTCCAGTATGGGTACGCTGGTGGACAGTGAGGTCAGATGACTGCCTAAACCCAGTCCCGCAGTGAGAGCACCTGAACGGTCTCTCGTCAGTGTGAACACATTGATGGCATGTCAGTTCCCTGGAACTTTTAAAGCACTTCCCACAGTCCGAGCAGTTAAAAGGTCTCTCGTCAGTGTGAGCAGGCTGATGATTCAGCAGGTTGGATGAATTAGTGAATCCCTTCCCACACTCAGAGCAGGTGAACGGCCTCTCCCCGGTGTGAATGCGCTTGTGTGTCGATAGGCCAGAGGGTTGGCTGTAGCCTCGTCCACACACAGAACACGTGTACGGTTTCTCCCCGCTGTGAATGGTGTTTTTTGCTTCCATGTTCAGAGGCCGGTGATACTCAGATCCGATGAGTCGAGTGACTCTGTTAGATCTTGACGTGATGTTTGGTTTGAGCTTACCATCTGTAAATCCTCCCCTCCTAATACCCTGTAAAATTAATTTAAAACAGGGAGCGTGAGAGAGAACCCAGAAAAACAAAGGCAGGTTGTGAAATTGAGCTCAATGAATCTGGTCATTTGTGGAGCCGGCACCAGAAAAAAGTGACCATGAAAGCTGCCGGATTGTCATAAAAACCCAACTGGTTCACTAATGTCCCTCAGGGAAGGGAATCCGCCACCTGGTCTGGGCCTACACACAACTCTGGCCTCTGTGGGAGGAGAGAGAGAGAGAGGTGGGAGGGGGAGGGGGTGAAGGAAAGGAACTTTGTACATCTGCAACTCGGACAGAACATTGACAGAACCTCCAAAACATGCAACCTCCACCAGCTAGAAGGACAAGGGCAGCTGTTGCATGGGAGCACCATCATCTCCAAGTTCCCCTCCAAGTCACACACCATCCTGACTTAGACATATTCATCGTTACTGGGTCAAAATCCTGGAACTCCTGACCTAACAACATTGTGGGAGTACCTTCACCACACGGACTGCAGCAGTTCAAGAAGATGACTCACCACCCCCTTCTCAACGGGCAACTGGGGATTGGCCATATTTGCTGCTCTTGCGAGTGACGCCCACATCCCAAGAATTAATTAAAGCAAATCTGTCTATGTAAACTGGATTAAAAGCCTGTACAGAAATACTTGTTCCGAAAACAGTACTCTTTTACATTGTAGGGACAGTGTCTGTTTAACAACCTAATCTCCCCTAGAATCCACCTCCCTTGACAGTCTCACATTGGAAATTGTTGGGTCCTCCTGGGCTCAGAAGTACTCAGAGCCCCTGCAATCTCCTCCTTTGCCTCACACAGCAGCCTGGGATACATTTATAAATAGAGGCATAGAGTCCAAAAGCAAGGAAGTTATGATGAACCTTTATAGAACACTGGTTCGGCCTCAACTGGAGTATTGGGGCAGTAATTCCTCCCCAAACGCTTGAGTACGGAAGGGGTACTCACGCGTCTGGCCGGAGGAAATGCCGGTTTTCAGCATGCACAGCGCATGCGCTGAAAACCGGCATTTCCTCTCCTCTAACCCAAGAGGTGAAGAGGCTAGCACGTGCGCTGTAGGGGGCAGCGCGTGCGTCTGGGATTTCCTCTGTTTTGGGGGATTTGCGCATGTCTAAAGGCCTCCGGTCTTCACGCTTGTAAAAAGCACACGTAAGTATTTATTTTTACAGGTAAGTGGTGTTTTAGTGTAATTTAGAATTTTTTTTCCCACAGGTTTATTATTTTAAAGAATCTACAATAAGGTAAGTTTAGTTTTAGACACCTTTTATTAAAAATTTATTTAAAAAAAAAAAAATGATTGTTTAAATTATTTTTTTAAACTTATTTATACTTAACTAGCTGGGGAGCCCCGCGTTGCGAGGGCAATTTTGGGGCGCTTGGTCTCCCTGCCCCTGTGTGTCCCCCCTCTCCCTGTCATGTCCTCTCCCTGTCCTATCCCTCCCTCCCCTCCTCTCCCTCCCCTCCTCTGTCTCCCTCGCCCACCCCTACCCCTCCCTCACTCCCCCGCTCCCCTCTGTCCCTCTCTCCGGCCCTTCCCCCTGCCTAGCGCCTGAGGTCCGGTGCCGTTCCGATAGCGGGAATGCTGAGCGGCGGCCGGCACCGGGAGCGGGCTCTCGCGGGCGGCGTCAGTGCGGGCGGCGCGAGCCCCCCGCGATTTCCCGAGGCTCTCCCCCCTCTGCGATTTCCCGAGGCTCTCCCACCCCCGCGATTTCCCGAGGCTCTCCCCCCCGCGATTTCCCGAGGCTCTCCCCCCCCGCGATTTCCCGAGGCTCTGCCCCCCCCCGCGATTTCCCGAGGCTCTCCCCCCCCGCGATTTCTCGAGGCTCTCCACCCCCCCCCGCGATTTCCCGAGGCTCTCCCCCCCCCGCGATTTCCCGAGGCTCTCCCCCCCCGCGATTTCCCGAGGCTCTCCCCCCCCCACGATTTCCCGAGGCTCTCCCCCCCCCTATTAAATTGCTATTTAATTCCCTAACACATCATTAAAATATTTACCTTAGTTCCCTAACACACAGAAAGTGTGGGGGAAAAAATTGTGAAAAATCAAGATGGTGGCCACTCACCTCGGTTCAGAAGAATAAGGCCCGCCCACACACGCACCGATTGGTCGACCGGTCAGGCCACCGAAGTGTAGGATTGGTCAATCGTCGAGTCACTCGACACTCAACTGTAGGAAGGAACCCGCCGTCCGATTGGTGGACCTCGACATCACACGGTCGCTAATGAGATGCTAATGAGCGGAACGCTGAACGTTTTTGGGATACTGCGGGCGGGATTTTTGTCCGGCCGAAACATAAATACACCTATGACCGGTCCGGAATCGCAAGCTTTCTTTTGAGGCAACGCGCGCGTCGGTACGCTCTGTAACTTTCAAACGTATAGAGAACGGACAGACAGACATCGGGACAGACAGAAGAGCCGCTTTATATATATAGATTTAATGATTGGGATGTTTTTTAAATTTTTATTTAAAGTTTAAGTAGTGTTTTGGGCCCCCGTAGTTTTCATGAGTTTGACAGTTCTTACTCTCAAACTCATGAATGAACCTTCCCCTCCCCTGATTGGTTGTACAGTGCTCACCTGATCCCAGCCAGCACATCGCACTAACTACGCCGCTGGATCAGGTGAGCACTGCGCGCTGACATCTGAACCGGGCCTGTGACAGGAAATGCAAGCAGTCCCGGGCTTCAGATGTCAGCGCGCAGAGTGAGTGCAGATCGGGGGCTTGCACACGCGGCAAGCCCCCGACACCAAGTTCTGGGCCATTGTGTCCAATTCTGGGCACCGCACTTTATGAAGGATGTGAAGGCCTTAGAGATTGTGCAGAAAAGATTTACAAGAATGGTTCCAGGGATAAGGGATGAGTGACTTCAGTTGCCTGGATAGACTGCAGAAGCTGGGGTGGTTCTCCTTACAGCAGAGAAGGTTGAGAGGAGATTTGATGGAGGTGTTCAAAATAATGAGGGTTCTGGACAGAGTAGATAGAAAGAAACTGTTCCCATTGGCGGAAGGGTCGAGAACCAGAGGACACAGGTTTAAGGTGATTGGCAGAAGAACCAAAGGCGACATGAGGAAAAACTTTTTTATGCAGCGAGTGGAAGGATCTGGAATGCACTGCCTGAAATGGTGGTGGAGGCAGATTCAATCACAGCTTTCAAAAGGGAATTGGATAAGTACCTGAAGTAAAGAAATGTGCAGGGTTACGGGGAAAGGACGGGGAGTGGGACTCGCTGAAGTGATCTTGCAGAGAGCCGGCACAGGCTCGGCAGGCCGAATGGCCTCCTTCTGTGCTGTAACCATTCTATGATTCTATAAAATATTAGAAAGTTTGTGCCACAGAAGCACGGGGTTTATTTGCTTTTATTGATGAATTTAAAAAGTCTCTATTAAAATCTGAGCCAGTGTGTTGTGAGACAAAGAGCCTTGTGTCCAATAAGGGGAATAAAGGCCCACAGCCTCCCCTGGCCCTGGGCCCTGAACAAGGGACTGGAGAAACTCGCTGCCCTGCGGATCAGACAATCAGCCGGCGCTAGTCCCGCCCCTCGGGCTCCCCGATTGGTTGGAGGACCCGCCGCCGGCTTGCTCCCTATTGGTCATGTGTCCCCGAGGAGATCACGTTTTTGCCGTCCAACTGACATGGTCCGGGGCCTCGCGGACTCTCAGGTTTTTCTATTTCTCTTTATTCTCTCCCGATCCACCCCTCCCCCACCCCGCGCGATTCTCCACCCAATCGGAGCGGAGAAAACTCACTTTGCGTCACCGATCGCGGCTCTGGAACCGACACCAAGGCCTTTCCCCGGAATGCCCCGCGCCGACTCCTTCCGACAGGATCCGAGTGCGCAGGCGCAGCTCCGAGTGGGGGAGGGGGTTGGTGTCCTCTGGGCATGCGCGGTTGTTACCATTGGTGAACCAGACTTGGCCCAAGCCGTTCTGCGTGCGCATGCGCGGACTCTCGGCTGTCAATCAACCAACAGCCAGAAGAGGTCGCTGGTGAGGCCAGTGAAGAAAGAAAGACTTGCATTTATATAGCGCCTTTCACCACCACCGGACATCCCAAAGCGCTTTACAGTCAATGAAGTACTTTTGAAATGTAGCCACTGTTGTAATGTAGGATCCACAGAAGTCAATAATCGCACAGCAAGCTCCCACAAACAGCAATGTGATAATGACCAGATAATCTATCTTTTTGTGATGTTAATTGAGGGATATACATTGGGGATAATTCCCCTGCTCTTTCCCACATTATAACAGTGACTACACTCCAAAAGTACCTCGTTGGTTGTAAAGCACTTCAAGACGTCTGCTGGTCATGAAAGCACTGTATAATGCAATCCTATCTTTCTCAAAATAGTGTCATGGGATCTTTTACATCCACCTGAGAGAGCAGGCAGGGCCTCAGTTTAATGTCTCATCCGAAAGAAGCAACCTCCGACAATGCAGCACTCCCTCAGCACTGCACTGGAGTGTCAGCCTAGATTTTTGTGCTCAAGTCTCTGGGCTGAGACTTGAACCCACAACTTTCTGACTCAGAGGCGAGAGTGCTACCCACTGAGCCACAGCTGACACTAAAGAACAAGCAGTTCTGATGAAAGGTCATTGACCTGAAACGTTAACTCTGTTTCTGTCTCCACAGATGCTGCCTGACCTGCTGAGTATTTCCAGCATTTTCTGTTTTTATTAAAGAAACGAGGGCGTGATTGCTGACAGGAAGAATGTTGGGTCGTCCTGCGCATGCGCACCTCCCTGGCGGCTGAGGTGAAACTCCAACTCACCCCTCCCTGAGCCGCGCACGTGTACCAGATGTTGCAGCTCCGCATGCGTGCCCGGTGTTCCAACCGCGGGGTTTCGTGCGCTGAGAATGCACGTTGCGGACCGATTGGGACGGGCGATTGTGGAGCAGGAGGTAGAGCGCGGGGGCAATGAGCACATGCGCGGGACTCAGAGTCAACAGAGCGCTTTCTGCAGTGCCGGGGCTTGTGGGTATTACAGCCGTCATTACTGCTGATCCTTTCAACCAACCTGTGCAGCAGCTGGAGCCTGAAAATCAGCTTCACTGCCCCTAGGTTCGGAAAGAGGAAAATTAAACAACAGTTTGTCTATGATCCTTTTCTGATCTCAATTTACAGGGTTATAGAAGTGGAGCAGTTACAGGCAGGAAGCTCAGACCAAACATCACGTCAAGATTTGACAGAGTCACTCGATTCATCCGGACCTGAATATCATCGGCCTTTGCACATGGAAGGAGAAAGCAGCGATCGCAGCGATGACAAACCGCACACGTGTTCGGTGTGTGGACGTGGATTCAGCTGATCGCCTGACCTGGTGAGACACATGCACCGTCACACCAGGGAGAAAGTGGGTAAAGGTGGGGACGGCGGGAAGGGATTCAGTTTCCCGCCTGCATTGGAAGTTCAACGACGCAGTCACACCAGGGACAGTCCGTTCACCTGCTCCGTGTGTGGAAAGGGATTTGTTTGTTCATCCCACCTGCAAACACACCAGCGAGTTCACACTGGGGAGAGACCATTTCAATGTTCTGACTGTGGGAAGAGCTTTAAAAGCCCCCAGGATCTGAAGGGACACCAGCTTGTTCACACTGATGAGAGACCGTTTCAGTGTCCTAACTGTGGGAAGAGCTTTAAAAGCCCCGGGGAACCGAAGCATCACCAGCGAGTTCACACTGATGAGAGGCCGTTTCAGTGTCCTGACTGTGGGAAGAGCTTTAAAAGCGCCGGGGATCTGAAGCATCACCAGCGAGTTCACACTGGGGAGAGACCGTTTAACTGTTCTGACAGTGGGAAGAGCTTTAAAAGCCCCCAGGATCTGAAGGAACACCAGCGAGCTCACACTGGGGAGAGACCATTGAACTGTTCTGACTGTGGGAAAAGCTTTAAAAGCCCCGGGGAGCTGAAGGGGCACCAGTGAGTTCACACTAACGAGAGACCCTTTAAATGTTCTGAGTGTGGGAAGAGTTTTAAAAGCCCCCGGGAGCTCAAGCAACACCAGCGAGTTCACACTGGGGAGAGGCCGTTCATCTGCTCTGAATGTGGGAAGGGATTCACTGTGTCATCCACCCTCCTGTCACACCAGCTTGTTCACACTGATGAGAGACCTTTTAAATGTTCTGACTGTGGGAAGAGATTTAAAAGCCCCTGGGAGCTGAAGAGACACCAACACCTACACACTGAGGAGAGGCTGTTCACCTGCTCCGTGTGTGGGAAGGGATTCGCTCAGCTCTCCAACCTGCTGGCACATCAGCGAGTTCACACTGGAGAGGGAGAATTCACCTGCTCCATGTGTGGGAAGGGATTCACTGTGTCATCCACCCTCCTGTCACACCAGCTTGTTCACACTGACGAGAGACCCTTTAAATGTTCTGACTGTGGGAAGAGATTTAAAAGCTCCCGGGAGCTGAAGAGAATCCAACACCTACACACTGGGGAGAGGCTGTTCACCTGCTCTGTGTGTGGGAAGGAATTCATTCAGTCATCCAACCTGCTGGTACACCAGCTTGTTCACACTGTTGAGAGACCGTTTAATTGTTCTGACTGTGAAAAGATCTTTATAAGCTCCAGGGATCTAAAGCGACACCAGCTTGTTCACACTGATGAGAGACCATTTCAGTGTCCTAACTGTGGGAAGAGCTTTAAAAGCTCCAGGGAACTGAAGCATCACCAGCGAGTTCACACTGATGAGAGACCCTTTAAATGTTCTGACTGTGGGAAGAGTTTTAAAAGCTTCGGGGAGATGAAGACACATTAGCTACTCCACACTGGGGAGAGACCGTTCACCTGCTCCATGTGTGGGAAGGGATTCACTCAGACATCCCACCTCCTGTCACACCAGCTTGTTCACACTGGAGACAGACCATTCACCTGCTCTGTGTGTGGGAAGGGATTCACTCATTCATCCACCCTCCTGTCACACAAGCTTGTTCACACTGATGAGAGACCCTTTAAATGTTCTGACTGTGGGAAGAGCTTTATAAGCTCTAAGAACCTTAAGGGACACCAGCATCTTCACACTGATCATAGAATCTAACAGCACAGAAGGAGGTGATTTGGCCCATCGTGTCTGTGCCGGCTCTTTGAAAGAGCTGTCCAATTTAGTCCCAAACCCCAGCTTTGTCCCCAGAACTCTGCAAAATAGTCCTCTTCAAGGACATGTCCAATTACTGTTTGAAAGTTCCTGTGGAACCTGATTCTAGCATTCTTTCAGATGGTGCATTCCAGATCTTAACAACCCTCTGTGTGAAAACAATTCTCTTCATTTCCCTCTAGTTCTTTTAGCAACTATTTTAAATCTGTGACCTTTGGTTACTGACCCACTTGCCAGAGTGAACAGTTTCTCCCTACTTGCTCGATCAAAACCCCCTCATCATTTTGAACACCTCTATTAGGTCTCCTTTTAACCTTCTCTAAGGGGAACAATCCCAGCTTCTCCAATCTCTCCACATAACTGAAGTCCCTCATCCCTGGTACCATCCTGGTCAACCTCCTCTGTACCCTCTCCAAGGCCTTGACATCCTTCCTAAAGTGTGGTGCCCAGAACTGTACACAAGACTCCAGCTGAGGCCAAAACCCTGCAGCTGTACAAAACCCTGGTTAGACCACACCTGGAGTACTGTGAGCAGTTCTGGGCACCACACCTTAGGAAGGATATATTGGCCTTGGAGGGAGTGCAGCGTAGGTTTACCAGAATGATACCCGGACTTCAAGGGTTAAGTTACGAGGAGAGATTACACAAATTAGGGTTGTATTCCCTGGAATTTAGAAGGTTAAGGTGTGATCTGATCGAAGTTTTCAGGATATTAAGGTGAACAGATAGGGTAGATAGAGAGAAACTATTTCCGCTGGTTGGGGATTCTAGGACTGGGGGCATAGTCTAAAAATTAGAGCCAGACCTTTCAGGAGTGAAATTAGGAAACACTTCTACACACAAAGAGTGGTAGAAGTTTGGAACTCTCTTCCGCAAACGGCAACTGATGCGAGATCAATTGTTAATTTTAAATCTGAGATTGATAGGTTTTTGTTACCCAAAGGTATTAAGGGATATGGGCCAAAGGCGGGTGTATGGAGTTAGGTCACAGATCAGCCATGATCTCACTGAATGGCGGAACAGGCTCGAGGGGCTGAATGGCCTCCTCCTGTCCTATGTTCCTAACTAGTGATTTGCAAAGGTTTAGTGTAACTTCCTTGTTTTTTTATTCAATGGCCCTATTTACAAAGCCAAGTATCCCATACGCTTTCTGAACTGCCTCACCAACTTGCCGTGGCACTTTCAAAGATTTGTGAATATGGACCCCCAGGTCCCTCTGCTCTTGCACCCCCTCAAAATAGTCCCATTTAGATTATACGGCCTCTCCCTGTTGTTTCTCCCAAACTGCATCACTTCACACTTATCCTCATTTAATTTCATCTGCCTTGTGTCTGCTCATTTCACAGTCTGTCTCTGTCCTCCTGAAGTCTGCTACTATTATGCTCACTATGTCCTACGTTGCCAAGTTTTGTATCATCCGTAAACTGCGAACTTGTACACCTATACCCAAGTCCAGGTCAGTTATATATAACAAGAAAAGCAGTGGTCCTAATCCCGACCCCTGGGGGAACCCACTGCATACTTCCCTCCAGTCAGAAAAACATCCCTCAGCACTGCTCACTGCCTCCTCTCCCTTAGCCAATTATACCCAAATTACCATCAGCCCTTTAATTCCCTGTGCTTCTGTTTTCCGAGTAAGTCTCTTATGTGGTACTTTATCAAATGCCTTTAGAAAGTCCGTATGTACAACATCTACTGCACTACCTTCATCAACCCTCTGTTACTTCATCAGAGAACTCAATCAGTTTAGTCAGACACGATTTACCTTTAACAAATCCATACTGGCTGCCCCTTATTAACCCATGCTTCTCCAAGTGAGAATTAATTTTGTCCTTGACAATGGTCTCTAGTCGTTCACCCACCACTGACATTAGACTGATTGGCCTGTAGTTACCAGGTTTATCCCTCTCCCCTTTTTTAAACAGGGGTGTAACATTTGCAATCCTCCAGTCTTCTGGCACCACTCCCATATATCTGAGGGAGATTGAAAGATTGTGGTCAGAGCTTCTGTTATCTCCACCCTAGCTTCCCTCAGCAATCTAGGATGCATCGCATCTGGACCGGGTGACTTGTTAACTTTGAGTGATGACAACCTATTTAGCACCTCCTTTCTATCCATTTTTATCCAATTTCTCTACTCCCCCCTCCTCTACTGCGACATTAACTTCATCCTCTTCTTTTGTGAAGACAGATGCTAAGTACTCATTCAGTACCTCAGCCACGCCCTCTGCCTCCGTATGATGAGCTCCTATTTGGTCACTAATCGGCCCCACCATTCCTTTAACTATCCTTTTACTTTTCATATGTTTATAGAAGATTTTTAAGTTCTCTTTTATGTTACCGGTTGATCTTTTTTCATATTGTCTCTTTGCCCTTCTTATACCCTGTTTCAATTTCCCCGCACTCTCTGTATTCTCCTGGTTTTTGACTGTATTCTGTACCTGACATTTGTTGTAAACCTCCTTTTTCTGTTTTATTCTAACCTCGATATCCTTTGTCATCGGGAGCTCTGGCTTTGGATGCCCCATCTTTCCTCCTTATGGGAATATGCTTGGTTTGTACCCGAACTATCTCAGCCTTGAAGGCCTGCCATTGGTCATTCACTGTTTTCCTGGACAACCTTTGTTTCCAGTCCACCTGTGCTCGATCCTTTCTCACATCACTGAAATTGGCTCTCTTCCAGCTGGGTATTTTCACCATTAATTTTTCTTTGTCCTTTTCCATAACTACTTTAAACCTAGTGGCCTAGAAATTGGGTTTTGGCGCAGCGACGGCTTTAGCGCCGGAAGTTAGTGCCGGAGCTAAGTCGCGCTGGGCGGGCCAAAAATTCAATAGTTCTGCGCCCAAACGGCTGCCGGCACTGCTGAGAGCTGTTTGCGCCTGAAAACTGGCGCTACGCGCTGAATATCGGCGATATTCCGGCGCTGCGGCGCCCGCTGCGGTGCGGCAGGTTCGGGAAGTGCAGGCCTCCTCCTTCACTTAAGCAGGAGCTGCCTGCACCCGGCCGCGGCCCGCGAAAATCTTTTTAAAAATGAGCCCGGCACCTCGGACAAGTGCCGGGCTTGCTTCTGTTCCGGGGGGGGGGGGGGGAAGTCCGGGGAGGGAGCTGCGGCCAGGCGGCCGGCGGGAAAGCGGCCGGCCGCCGTGGGGCCTTTAATGCGCCGGCGCAAAGTCATGTAAGACTCTGTTGCCAGAGTCTTAGTTGCGGCTGCCACGGGCGAGGCGGCCGCAACTGAATTTCGGCGCTGGGGCCCGTCGGCATGGCAACCGGGACGCTGCGCACACCGATGACGTCATCGGTGCCAGCGCAGCGCTACCGGTCTACCGCGGCGGAAGGGCCCCAGGCAATTTCGGCGCCGGCGCCAATTGCAGCGCTAGGCCCTCTAGCGCCGCAAAATCGGCGCTAAGGGCACTGAATTTCTAGGCCAATGATATTGTGAGCACTGTTAACCAGATCCCTCCTGCCCCAGATCTAATGAGAGACCCTTTAAATGTTCTGACTGCAAAGAGGTTTCAGAGTTCATCAAACCTGCTGAGTCACCAGCAAGTTCACACAGATCTTCAAAGAAAGGAAGATGTTTTAGAAAGGCTGGCGGCACAAAAGTTCGCAGCCATCTCAGAGTAGTGACCCTTTAATTACAATCTCGCGGAACAAGAAGAATCACTGTCCCTTTAACTACCACAAATCCCTGTGTGGAGGAGAGGGGGAGATACAGTTTGTCCCAGTAACTGTCGCAGAACAGAATTAGCGACCCTGTCCCATAAGGGCTTGACCCTCCCCCACTCCCTGCTTTTCCTCAAGTGTCTCATTCTTAAAATTCTCATCCTTGTTTTCAAATCCCTCCGTGGCCTCGCTCCTCCCTGTCTCTGTAATCTCTTCCAGCCCCACAACACCCCGAGATATCTGCGCTCCTCTAATTCTGGCCTCTTGAGCATCCCCGATTTTAATCGCCCCACCATTGGTGGCCGTGCCTTCAGCTGCCTGGGCCCTAAGCTCTGGAATTCCTTCCCTAAACCTCTCCATCTCTCTACCTCTCTCTCCTTCTTTAAGATGCTCCTTAAAACCTACCTCTTTGACCAAGCTTTTGGTCATCTGCTCGAATATCTCCTGATGTGGCTCGGTGTCAAATTTTGTTTTATAACGATCCTGTGAACAGCCTTGGGACATATTACTACATTAAAGGTGCTTTATAAATACAAGTGGTTGTTGTTGTTTCCTGAAACTAATAATAAATTCCCCAGAGGGAAAGAAACTTGTACTTTTACTCCCAAATATTAAAAAGTTTGTTCTACAGAAGCACGGGGTTTATCTACTTTTATTGATGAATTTAAAAAGTCTGTATTAAAACCTGAGCCAGTGTGTTGTGAGACAAAGAGCCTTGTGTCCAATAAGGGGAATAAAGGCCCACAGCCTCCCCTGGCCCCGGGCCCTGAACAAGGGCCTGGAGAAACTCGCTGTCCTGCGGATCAGACAATCAGCCGGCGCTAGTCCCGCCCCTCGGGCTCCCCGATTGGTTGGAGGACCCGCCGCCGGCTCGCTCCTCCAGCCCCGCCCCGCTCGCTCCCTATTGCTCGGAAGCTCCCGTCAATCAGGATGTGGGCCTGGGTCACGTGTCCCTCACCAACTTTACAAAGAAAGCCTCGCACGGTCGCTGGGCGGAGCTGCAGGTCGGCGGGAGCGGGGTCGGGAGATTAATAAACTGGAGCCAGGAATCTTGTGCTGCTGCTGTGCCAGAAGAGAGGGGAGGAGAGGAGAGGCCTCTCGCTCTGTGTCCAGGAGGAGAGACCACATCTGTTGCTGCTGCAGCTACTATTGGGGTGCTAGAGGAGAGAGATGAGAGACCAGGAGACCAGACCAGAGCTAACTGGTCTCCATTTCAGGAGAGGGAGAGAGGGGAGAAAAACAAACATCCTACATCTGTTCAGAAGGAGGGAGAGCCATTGGAAAACATCTACAGGTGGGTGTTTCATGGTGCACTCTCATAAAGACTTTGTATTTAAGTGGGGGGAGGAAAGAAGAAGGAGAAGAAAACATCTAGGGGTGTGTGTGAGCGTGTGTGGCTCTTGTAAAAACTAGCCACACACACCACTAGCAAACACCCCTCCCTATTGCTTGACCTGGGACAGCTGGAGCTGTCCAGGTGAAGTCATCATTTAATTATCACATCGTTCAGACCTGGTGGTGGACTGAGCCTGGGCATCTCCAGCTTTATTTTCCCAGGTGAAGACATCTTCTCCCCCCACAAGAAGACCAACAATAGAGACTTATTTTTCAGAGCGTGCACCCCTGCGAGCACCCACACACCATCTTGAGTGGAGACCCAGCCCCTGCAGCCTCCCTCCTTCCCACCCCCCTATCTCTCTCTCTGCCTCTCTCTAAAAGGCACCTCTTATCCATTAATTGCCCGTTGAGCAGAGGGGAGAAGGCCCCTCTCCCAATTTAATCAACAAGGGGAGAGGTGTGCCTTCACTTTTAAAGCTCCCTCTGCTCAGGGAAAAACTACCATTGAGGCCATTAAGATCACCAGGCCTGTGACTTGGGGTGGGTGTAGCCCTTTATAATAAGCACCCCATGATGGTGACCACATCATCGCCGGTGATGGGGCCAGCAAGGTCATACGCAAGTGTGGCAGCCACGGCCACGGCTGCTCCCGCTGCCCCGTCACCTTTCCGCCTTCTCACTAAAAAACACGGGGCGAAGAGCTACACTCACCCCAACATGAATATCGAGGCGTGCGTGAAGGCCATGGCTGGGGTTGTCGGCCCTTCAGCCATCGTCGCCGCCTCGAAAATGTACGGCAAGGCTGTGTTCTTCCTGGGGTCGGAGCGGGCGGTGTCCCTGGCCGTAACTAAGGGGCTCACCGTGGGCGGGACCTTCTTGCTGGTGGATCCTCTCGAGGCCACCATGCAGAGGATCCTTTTATCAAACGTCCCGCCCTTTGTTTCGGCTGAGTTCCTCCTCCCCCACCTACGTCAACTGGGGGAGGTGAGGTCGGGGATCACACCAATCCCGCTCGGATGCAGGGAGGCCAGCCTCCGGCATGTCTTCTCCTTCCGGTGCCAGCCTTTTGTTCAGCTGGCATGGGAGGAGGACACCGAGGGCACTTTTATTGCGTGCCACGAGGGGGCTGCCTACCGCGTCTTTTGGATGTCGGACGGTGTGCGGTGCCACACCGGTAAGGAGGTGGGGCATGTACGAAAGAACTGCCCCGCCTCCAAGGCCACCAGAACATCTGAGGCGGCCAAGGCTGGCGCCACCACCGCTCCTCCCCCCGATTCTGTCCGCGCGTCCTCAACACCTGATGCGCGGTCGACGTCGGAGGCCAATGCCATCACGGCCTCCGGCGGGGGGGGGGGGGAGAGCGTCCGCGTGAAGGGAAGGTGCAGAAGAAGATGAAGCACCTTAGGGCGGGTCCCCTCGGTGAGCACACAGGTACGGGCAATCTAGCGGAACTTACGCCCGCATACCTTGCGGTGGTGGCGGCGGAGTTTCAGAGTTTGGGGGGCCTCGTGCCCGGGCCCATGATCGCAACCGCTGAGGCGGGAGAATCAAGACCTGTGACCGGGCTCGGGCTCGAGGGACCCGAGCAACCCGCGCGACGGGAGGGAGTGGAGGAGGAGGCCCCGGTAGGTACGGAGGTCTCCCAGCCTTCGTGTCCCTCCATAACAAAAAGGAGGCGCGAGTCCCTGGGAGAAGAGGAGGACCACGAGAGACAATGTCCCTCCTCGCGGGGGGAATCGTCGCCCACCGTGGGTGCTGCGCCGCCCCCCCTACCGTTACTGACATCTCTGTTCGGCAGGAGTTGCCTGTCCCTCGGGAGGGTACGACAGATGAGTCTGTCCCGCCTGTGCCTCCCGAGAACAGGGAAGAGATGCTGCACATGGGGGGGACCGCGGATCTACCCGCGGAGGAAATAACACAAGAATCATTACATCTCGCCATGTCGGGCGCCCTGGAGACTGGGGTGGGCTAGGCCAGTGAGGCTGGGCTCGCCCAGGACAGTCCGGACCATTCCCAGGCACTGCTCGACGTGGCCGAGGAATGTATTCAAGCTCCCCAGTCCGCTGGGTTGGTGGCTGATGGTGGTGAGAGGGAAGGCCCCCTGACTCCGTCTCTGACGCTGGTGGTGGGGGTGTTGAGGGAAATGGGGATAGTGTTCTCCCCGGTTTCCCCGTGCACCCCGGTGCCTGGGGCAGAGGGGGGCCCAGAACCGCCTCCTGACCCGGCACCTCCGGAGGAGCCCAGGGAGGAATCCTCTGCCGCCGATCCTGGGGGTGGGATCGGGACAGAGGCGGGGCCGGCTGATGACGACCTCCCGGAGGAGGACCGGGACATGGCGGAGAGAACCGGGGACGAGTCAGACTCCATCGCCAGTGAGGCGGCGGATACCCTCGTGCCCCCCTCCAGGTCCCCCCTCATCCCTGTTGTGGAACTCTGGGACTTTCTGGCCGCGTGCCGGGGTCGCCCTGGCAAAATCCGGCTGGCCCTAGACAGATGGTCAGATCTTGCGCTGCTTGTCGGCTCCGTCCGTGCTGCTGTCAAATCCATGGGTGCGGACGAGAGCGCAGGGCCACGCGAGCAGCGTCGGATCAACAAGTTCCTTGCTGGGCTGCTGAGGGAGTGGCGGTCGACAAACGGCCGCTCTCCCTCCTCCCGTTAGGTTAAGCAGAGGTTGCACTATGCTCTTGTCATGAAGATAACCATAGCCAGCCTCAACATCAACGGCAGCAGAGATGCACGCCGTAGATTTAATAACTTCTCAATCCTCCGGGACGGGAGGTATGCGGTGTGCTTCCTGCAAGAAACCCACACCGTTCCGGAGGACGAGGCCACGTGGCTCCTGGAGTGGCAAGTGGGGGTCAGCATGAGTCACCTCTCCAACTATTCCAGCAGGGTGGCTATCTTGCTGGCCCCGCATTTTCAGCCGGAGATCTTGGGGGTCAGGGAGCACGTGCTGGGCCGCTTGCTCCAGGTCACTGTTCACCTGGGGGGCGTGCTGCTCCATCTAGTGAACGTGTACGCCCCGCGGCCGGTGCGCAGCAAGTGCGCTTCATTGAATAAGTGTCCGCTCTTCTGGGCTCCATCGATGTCGGCGAGTGCGTCATCCTCGGGGGGGATTTTAATTGTACCCTCGAGGCGAGGGACCGTTCAGGTCCCCCGTACAGCCTGGCGGCGATGGAAAAGTTAAGGGACCTGGTCGGGTGCTTCGACTTGGTGGACCTCTGGCGAAATCTCCATCCCGACTCCAGCGCCTTCACTTACGTGAGGTCTGGAGGAGGAAGGTCCAGAATCGAACGCCTTTACATTTCCTGGGCGTACGTCTCCTGCATTCCGGCGGCTTCCATGCGGCCGGCGCCGTGCATGGACCACCACCTGGTGTGGGCAGAGCTCGCTCCATTACTCGCGCCGGGGGGGATCCGCGTACTGGCATTTTAACAACCTGCTGCTGGAGGACGAGCGGTTCCGGGATTCATTTCGGCGGTTCTGGGCCAACTGGAGAAGGAAGCAGGGGGGCTTCCCCTCCTTGAGGCTATGGTGGGACGTGGACAAGGCTCGCGTCCGTCTCTTCTATCAGGAGTACGCGAGGCCGTCGACCAAGAGGCGGGAGGCCTAGGTCAGGTGGTTGGAGAGGGGGAGACATTGGCACAGTGGTTATGTCACTAGACTAGTAAGCCAAAGGCTCAGTCAAATGCTCTGAGGATATGGGTTCAAATCCCTCCACGGCAGCTGGTGGAATTTAAATTCAATTCAATTTAATTCTGGAATTAAATGTTAGTCTAAGTAATGGCGACCATGATACCATTGTTGATTGTTGCAAAAACCCATCTGGTTCACTAATATCCTTGACTTCATCCGTGAGACTGTGGCGTAAAGGTGGTGATGAGCGCCTCCGAATTCCATTGGCTCTCTGCAGCGAGAGTGCAAAACTCAATAGCCGAAGTAGTTTGTTAGATGCCACTCTCCCACTGACAGGATGATCAAGGACCCTTCTCATCTCCTCAGAGAAAAGTTGGTAGTTTGAACATGCCGGAGTTTGCTATTCCCAGACGGCCGTAGCCCAGGTAAGTGCTTTGCTGGTGAGTAGCAAAATGATGTAGGCTACTCGGGAACGGTCACTGGGAAATAATGAACCTTGTAGTTGGAAAGCCAGGGAACACTGGGTTAGAAAGCCTCGACATCCTCCTGGGTTACCGTCGTAGCGCTCGGGTGCAGGTAATCGGGGTTCTCTCAGAGGGGGAGGCAAAACCGGAGGAGCGGGTAACGGTGCTGGTGCAGCTTGGATCACCTGACTCTGGCTCTGATGGAAAGCAATGACGAGGGCCTCCAGCTGTTTCAGGCTTCGGGAGAATGACGTGGCGAGGCACCGCAGTTCGTCCAAGATCAGTTGTAGCTGTTCAAAGACTTGTCATAGCCATTGGTCCTTCTCTGCTGGGTCCATTGTTTGGCTCAGTCTTGCTGTGAGGAATGGAACTTGGTGAACCCAACTGCAAGAAGGCAAACTGAGGCAGAGGTTAGGTTGCAAAAACAAAGATAGACTTTACTTGAAATAAACAAAATAACAACAGCACAGATACAGGCTAGCAGGCCAGCAAGAGGAATCACAAGGCAGTGAAACTCAAGACTGAGCAAAGAACATAAACTAAGCACCACTTAAATAGTAGGCATCTAACCATGCACAGGTGAGTACAGTTAGGAATAAAGAAGGACACAATTAAGAGTTCATGGTGCCCTCTGGTGGTGAGGCGAGGCAGGATCTGGGTCATTCCTGACAGTTCCACAGGGATCGGTGCTGGGCCCACTGTTTACATAAATGATTTGTACTCGGGAATCAGAAGAACAATTTCAAAATTTGTTGCTGGCACCAAGTTGGAGGGTAAAGTTATTACTGAGGAAGACTGTGACAAAATACAAGAAGATATTAATACCTTTGCAAAATGGGCATGTAATTGGCAAGTGAATATCAATATAGATAAGTGTGAGGTGGTGTATTTTGGTAGGAAGAATAAGGAGGCCACAAACTACTTGGAAAGTAAGAGTCTAAATAGGGTAGAAGAGCAAAGGGATCTCGGGGTCCAGATACACAAATCACTAAAAGTAACAATGCAGGTTAATAAGGCCATAAAAGGAGCAAACCAAGCACTGGGGTTCATTTCTAGAGGGATAGAATTGAACAGCAGAGAAGTTATGTTAAACTGGTATCGAACCTTGGTTAGACCAAATTGAAGAATTGTGCCCAGTTTTGGTCTCCATATTATAAAAAGTAGAGGCACTGGAGAAGGTGCAATAAAGATTTGCAAGGATGATTGTAGACCTACAGACCTACAGATGATTGTCCAACAGTTATAAGGTTCTTACTCTCTGTGTGGGCGAGAGCAGGGACTGCAGTGAGGATGAGCAAACTGACCACAGCACCATGGTACAGGGAGCCTTTCAAGTTGGGGGAGTAAAAAGAAATGTAGTCGTGGTAGGGGACAGTATAGTTAGTGGGATAGACACTGTTCTCTGCAGCCAAGAGCGTGAGTCCCGAAGGCTGTGTTGCCTGCCCGGTGCCAGGGAAAAGGACATTTCCTCTGGGCTGGAGAGGAACTTAGAGTGGGAGGGGAAAGATCCAGTTGTCGTGGTCCATGTAGGTACCAACGACATAGGTAGGACAAAGGAAGAAGTTCTGCTGAGGGAGTATGAGCAGCTAGGGGCTAAATTAAAAAGCAGAACCACAAAGGTAATAATCTCTGGATTACTACCTGAGCCACGTGCAAATTGGCATAGGGTAAGTAAATCAGAGAGATGAATGAGTGGCTCAAAGATTGTTGTGGGAGAAATGGGTTTCGATTCTTGGGGCACTGGCACCAGTACTGGGATAAGAGGGAGCTGTTCCTTCGGGACGGGTTTCATTTGAACCAGGCTGGGACCAGTGTCCTGGTAAATCACATAACTAGGGCTGTGGATAGGGCTTTAAACTAAATAGTGGTGGGGGGGGGGGTGGGAGGGTATGCTAAGTCAAAGAAAAATGAGAAGGCAAAAATGCAGGGTAGCGATAGGGGTAATGATAACCAGAGTGTGACAGGAAGGGACAGAACGTATACACATAAAAGTGCATCTGAAAGAGGGGTCAGAGTAGGGGAAAATGGTAAAAAGACAAAATTAAAAGCTCTTTATCTGAACGCACGCAGCATTCATAACAAGATAGATGAGTTGACAGCACAAATGGAAATAAATGGGTATGATCTGATAGCCATTACAGAGATGTGGTTGCAAGGTGACCAAGACTGGGAACTGAATATTCAGGGGTATTTGCCATTTCTTATGGATAGGCAGAAAGGGAAAGGAGGAGTGTAGCTCTGTTAATAAGGGATGAGATCAGTGCAGTAATGAGAAATGATATTGGCCTAGAAGATCAAGATGTAGAATCAGTTTGGGTGGAGATAAGAAATAATAAGGGTAAGAAGTCACTGGTGGGAGTGGTCTACAGGCCCCGAAACAGTAGCTACACTGTAGGACAGAATATAAATCAAGAAATAATACAGGCTTGTAGGAAAGGTATGGCTATAATCATGGGAGATTTTAATCTTCATATTGATTGGACAAAGCATATTGGCAAAGGTAGACTTGAGGAAGAGTTCTTAGAGTGTATAAGGGATGGTTTCTCAGAACAATACGTTGTGGAACCAACCAGGGAGAAGACTATTTCAGATCTGGTAATGTGTAACGGGGCTGGATTAATTAATGATCTCAAAGTGAAGGATTCTCTTGGGAAGAGTGATCATAACATGGTAGAAATTCAAATTCAGTTTGAGGGTGAGAAAGCTAGGTCTCAAACTAGTGTCCTGAACTTAAACAAAGGTAATTACAAAGGTATGAAGGCAGACTTGGTTAAAGTGGGCTGGGAAAATATATTACAGGGTAAGATTGTAGAAAAGCAGTGGCAAACATTTAAGGAGATATTTCATAACTCTCAGCAAAGGTATATTCCAGAGAGAAAGAAAGACTCTAAGAGAAGGCTGAACCATCCGTGGCTAACTAAGGAAGTAAAGGATGGTATCAAATTGAAAACCAAAGCATACAATGTTGTGAAGAATAGTGGAAGGCCTAGGATTGGGAAATGTTTAAAAACCAGCAAAGGACAACAAAAGAATGATAAAGCGAGAGAAGATAGCTTATGAGAGTAAGTTAGCAAGAAATATAAAAGCAGACAGTAAGAGCTTCTACAGGTATATAAAAAGGAAGAGAGTAGCTAAAGTAAACATTGGTCCCCTAGAGGAAGAGTCTGGGGAATTAATAATGGGAAACAGGGAAATAGCGGAGACTTTGAACAAATATTTTGTATCGGTCTTCATGGTAGAAGAGTTAAAAGCATCCCAATAATGGACAGTCAAGGGGCAATTGGGGTGGGGGGGGGGGATTTAAAACAATCACTATCACTAGAGAGAAAGTACTCGGCAAACTAATGGGACTAAAGGTGGACAAGTCTCCTGGACCCGATGTCCTGCATCCTAGAGTCTTAAAAGAGGTGGCTGCAGAGATAGTGGATGCATTGATTTTGATCTTCATTAAGGAAGTGGTAGTAGGACATTTAAAAAATCATAATATAATCAAGCAGAGTCCGCATGGTTTTATGAAAGGGAAATCACGTTTGACAAATTTGCTGGAGTTCTTTGAGGATGTAACGAGCAGGGTGGATAAAGGGGAACCAGTAGATGTGGTGTATTTGGATTTCCAGAAGGCATTCGATAAGGTGCCACATAAAAGGTTACTGCACACGATAAGAGCTCACAGGGTTGGGGTAGTATATTAGCATGGATAGAGGATTAGCTAACTAACAGAAAACAGAGAGTCGGGATAAATGGGTCTTTTTCAGGTTGGCAAACTGTAACTAGTGGGGTGCCACAGGGATCAGTGCCGGGGCCTCAACTATTTACAATCTATATTAATGACTTGGATGAAGGGACCGAGTGTATTGTAGCCAAATTTGCTGATGATACAAATATAGGTGGGAAAGCAAATTGTGTGGAGGACGCAAAGAATCTCCAAATGGATAGAGACAGGCTAAGTGAGTGGGCAGGAATGTGGCAGATGGAGTATAATGTGGGAAAATGCGAGGTTATCCACTTTGGTAGGAAAAATAAAAAGGCAAATTATTATTTAAATGGGGAGAGATTACAAAATGCGGAGGTACAGAGGGACCTGGGGGACCTTGTACATGAAACGCAAAAAGTTAGCCTGCAGGTACAGCAATTAATCAGGAAGGCAAATGGAATGTTGGCCTTTATTGCAAAGGGGGCTGGAGTATAAAAGTAGAGAAGTCCTGCTACAACTGTACAAGGTATTGGTGAGACCACACCTGGAGTACTGCGTACAGTTTTGAGCTCCTTATTTAAGGAGGGATATACTTGCATTGGAGGCAGTTCAGAGAAGGTTCACGAGGTTGATTCTTGAGATGAAAGGGTTGACTTATGAGGAAAGGTTGAGCAGGTTGGGCCTATACTCATTGGAGTTTAGAAGAATGAGAGGTGATCTTATTGAAACATATAAGATACTGAGGGGCTCGACAAGGTAGATGCAGAGAGGAGGTTTCCTTTCGTGGGGGAATCTAGAACTAGGGGGCATAATTTTAGATTAAGGGGGCACCCTTTTAAATCGGAATTGAGGAGGAATTTCTTCTCTGAGGGTCGTGAATCTGTGGAATTTTCTTCCCCAGAGAGCTGTGGAGGCTGGGTCATTGAATATATTTAAGGTGGAGATAGACAGATTTTTGAACGATAAGGGAGTGAAGGGTTATGGGGAGCGGGCAGGGAAATGGAGTTGTGGCCAAGATCAGATCAGCCATGATCTCAATAAATGGCGGAGCAGGCTCGAGGAGCCAAATGACCGACTCCTGCTCCTACATCTTATGTTCTTATGACCTAACAGGATATACTTATCAGGAAAGGCTGAACAAGAATGGCCTCACCTCTCCCTAACTCGATCATCTTCTCCAGCCCCACAACCATCCGAGTTATCTGCACTTCTCTAATTCAGGCCTTTTGAGCATCCCCGGTTTTAATCACTCAACCATTGGTGGCCGTGCCTTCAGCTGCCTGGGCCCTAACTTCTGGAATTCCCTCCCTAAACTGCTCTGCCTCTCTTAAGAGGCTCCTTAAAACCTACCTCTTTGCCCGAGCTTTTGGTCACCTGCCCTAAAACCTCCTCATGTGGCTCGGTGTCAAATTTAAATTTATAACGCCCCTGTGAATCTCCTTGGGTTGTTTTACTGTTAAATGTGCTGTAAAACAACAACAACTTGTATTTATATAGCGTCTTTAACGTAGTAAAACATTCCAAGGCACTTCACAGGAGTATTGTAAGACAAAAATTTTTACATCGAGCCACATAAGGATAAATTCGGGCAGGTGACCAAAAGCTTGGTCAAAGAGGTAGATTTTATGGAGCATCTTCAAGGAGGAACGAGAGGCGGAGAGGTGGAGAGGTTTAGAGAGGGAATTCCAGAGCTTCGGGCCTCGACAGCTGAAGGCACGGCCGCCAAAGGTGGAGCGATTAAAATCAGGGATCCTCAAGGGGGCAGAATTAGAGGAGCGCTGATATCTCGGGGCGTTGTGGGGCTGGAGGAGATTACAGAGATAGAATACAAGTTGTTGTTGTTGTAGTAACTCTGTGACTGTGCCTTTTGCCTCCTGACGGAGCTGGAACAGATTTTACTATTAGCACAATTGTGCACAGTCTTTTCCAAAGATCTCTGAGCCTCTCTAATGGCTGCTTTTGTCTCCCTCAATTGTGGGTAATATTTGTCCCTATTCTCCTATAAACTGAACTCACCTTGATCTGAACTGGGTTCAATGTAAGACAGTTCAGGGAGTCAGGGATCATTCACCCCTCGACCTACGCTGGCCGGTAAAACCCCAGACGGTTCCTCAGTAAGGATTCCTCTGGTTCCTCAGCATATATTTGTCAGGATACTGAAACCCAGCTTTCTCACCGTCCACTCCTGGAGGCCCCACTCCCTGAGCCTACAACTTTCAGCAGGGTCAGTGGTGGAGTTCCACAGCGGGAGTGATCCCAGAGTAACTGTCGGGATCGCACCCCCGTGGATGTTCCGGGTCATGTATTTTTAGTTATCCTGGTGTCTAACACACACACATCAATAAAACAGGGAATTCCTGGAAACACGCTGCAGGTCCTTCTTTATCTGGAGATCAAATGTCTGTTGTATAATTGTACCAGCAGTTAACAGGCTCCTGTGAACTCCTCCCTCTGCTATTTTAATGCAGACTTTAACCAATTTATTTTAATCGAATTAACGCCTGCCTTAAAATGGTAGACTCAGGACGGTCATACAAACATGTCAAATGATTACCAGTCATATTTAGACTGGAAACTTAAACCTGCCGTTTCACTTTCAGTCAGGAACAGATCGCAGTTTGACACCAATCTCTGATTTGACAGCACGTTTCCAGCATTCACCGTTGTTCTTCCTGACTATAAACATAGTTGTAAAGGAGCCTTCTGTTCCATGCCTAGGAGCTCTGGACCATGGCAGAGAGCGGCTGGGACATATTTCTCACAGGCCTCAAGATTAACCCACACGGGGACTTTGCTGTCAATGAAGAGAGACGAGAAAGACCAAAGTGCCGTTTGCCCCTCTCAGTGTGGCCCTGAAGGGCTGTGTCCAGGCTAAAGTTCTGTTCCTGCCGTACGATCCTCCCCCAGATTGTCCTTTCTGAGCTCCAGCCAGGTGATGCTAAACACTCAGGTGGGAAAGAAGAAAATCTACAACAATGTGTTTAAAACAAAGCTGATTTATTTGACATTTATCCAGAATATTAACCCCTATAACTGAGCTGGAGTTTATTAACATCAGCTGAAACAAACCCCAACTGTCAGAATGAACATGGTTCAGTCCTGGATGTGATTAACAGCAGCAATAACAGCAGAATCCAACCCCTGCAGTGGCTTGTGAACTCGCTGGTGTGTCAGCAGGTGGGATGAACGAAAGAATCCCTTCCCACACACGAAGCAGGTGAACGGCCTCTCCCCAGTGTGACTGCGTCGATGAGTTTTCAGCTGGGACGGGTAATTGAATCCCTTCCCCCAGTTCCCACATTTCCACGGTTTCTCTGTGATACGGGTGTCATTGTATCTCTCCAGGTTGGACGATCAGTTGAAGCCTTGTTCACACACACAACACGTGTACAGTTTCTCCCCGCTGTGAATGGTGCGATGTTTTTTCAGGCTGTGTAACTGGAACACTCTCACTCGGGTGTGTGTGTCTCGGTGCTTTTCCAGTCACACTGATGTTTGAAATCTTTTCCCACAGACAGAACAGACAAACATTTCTCCTTCCACATTCAGAGGCCGATGATAGTCGTTCCTGATGAATGGAGTGACTCTGTCAGATCTAGATGTGATATTTGGTCTGAGTTTGCGGTGTGTAAATGCTGCCCTTCTCACAGCCTGTAAAAGGAGTTTACAAAAGCCATCACTGTGAGTCCAGGATAGAAATTGACAAGATTCTCTCCTCCTGGTTCCTGGCCAAGGGGTCCGCGCATGCGCCCTGCTACCCCTGAGCCTCTCAAGATGGCGGCCGTTAACCCAGGCCTGTCACCGGGAGAAAGCCCCGCAGCTGCCGCCCGGCTCGGGGCAAACGCCCGGCCCGGAGGCTCCTGTTCGGGGCCTGAGGCCCACCCCGGGTGTTTTGTGAAGCGGATAATGTTGAGTGTTTTAATAATGGGGCCTGGGGCTGCACTTGGGGTGCGTGCAGCCCGTGTCCCCCCGGGGTTTATTAACCTGCTCCCTCCACCCTTCTCTCACCTGCTGCCTCACCCACAGTCACCACCGTCGCCCGCGCACGCTCAGCTCACACTGCCCGGGTGATTGACGGGAGCTCCGGACCAATAGGAAGAGCGGGGCGGGGCTGGAGGACCGAGCGGGTGGTTGGCCTTCCGCCCACTAAGGGGCACAATGGACATGATCTTCACCGCACGTCAATTACAAGAGAAATGCAGGGAACAGCACCAACCACTGTACATAGCCTTCCTTGATTTCACGAAGGCCTTCGACACTGTCATAGAAACATAGAAACATAGAAGACAGGAGCAGGAGTAGGCCATTCGGCCCCTCGAGCCTGCTCCGCCATTCAATGAGATCATGGCTGATCCTCCAAATTCAGTACCCGGTCCCTGCTTTCTCCCCATACCCCTTGATCCCTTTAGCCTTAAGAAATATATCTAACTCCTTCTTGAATATATTTAATGAATTGGCCTCTACTGCCTTCTGTGGTAGAGAATTCCACAGGTTCACCACTCTCTGGGTGAAGAAATTCCTCCTCATTTCTGTTCTAAATGGCCTACTCCTTATCCTTAGACTGTGACACCTGGTTCTGGACTCCCAGACCATCGGGAACATCCTTCCTGCATTTATTCTGTCCAGTCCGGTCGGAATTTTATAAGTTTCAGTGAGATCCCCTCTCATTCTTCTAAACTCCAGCGAGTACAAGCCCAATCGACACAATGTCTCCTCATACATCATTCCTGCCATCCCAGGTATCAGCCTGGTGAATCTTCGCTGAATTCCTTCCATGGCAAGAAAATCCTTCCTCAGATAAGGCGACCAAAACTGCACACAATACTTAAGATGTGGTCTCACCAAGGCCCTGTACAACTGCAGCAAGACATTCTTGTTCCTGTACTCGAACCCTCTCGCTACGAAGGCCAACATGCCATTTGCCTTCTTAACCGCCTGCTGCACCTGCATGCTTACCTTCAGTGACTGGTGCACAAGGACACCCAGGTCTTGTTGCACTTCCCCTTTTCCCAATCTATTGCCATTCAGATAATAATCTGCCTTCCTGTTTTTGCCACCAAAGTGGATAACCTCACATTTATACACGTTATATTGCATCTGCCATGCTTCTGCCCAATCACCCAACCTGTCCAAATCATACTGTAGTTTCTCAGCATCCTCCTCACAGCACACACGCCCACCCAGCTTTGTGTCGTCTGCAAATTTGGAGATATTACATCTAGTTCCCATGTCTAGATCATTAATATATATTGTGAATAGCTGGGGTCCAAGGACCGATCCCTGTGGTACCCCACTAGTCACTGCCTGCCATTCGGGAAAAGACCCGTTTGTTCCAACTCTTTGCTTTCTGTCCGCCAACCAGTTCTCTATCCAAGTCAGTACCTTGCCCCCAATCCTATGTGCCTTAACTTTACACGCTAATCTCTTAAGCGGTACCTTATCGAAAGCCTTCTGAAAGTCCAAATACACCACATCCACTGGTTCTCCCTCAAAAATTTCCAGTAGATTAGTCAAGCACGATTTACCTTCTGTAAATCCATGTTGACTTTTTCTGATCCTGTCACTGTTTTCCAAGTGCTCTGCTATTACATCTTTTATAATGGACTCCAGCATTTTCCCCACTACCGATGTCAGGCTTCCCCGTTTTCTCTCTACCACCTTTTTTGAATAGTGGGGTAACATTAGCTACCCTCCAATCCATGGGTACTGTTCCAGATTCCATCGAATGTTGGAAGATGATCAGCAATGCATCTACTATTTCTAGGGCCACTTCCTTAAGTACCCTAGGATGTAGATTATCAGGCCCTGGGGATTTATCGGCCTTCAATCCCATCAATTCCCCCAACACAATTTCCCTACAAATACTGATTTCTTTCAGTTCCTCCCTTTCATCAGACCCTATGTTCTCCGACACCTCTGGGAGGTTATTTGTGTCCTCCTTTGTGAAGACAGAACCAACATATGTATTTAATTGGTCAGCCATTTCTTTGTTCTCCATTATAAATTCCCCTGATTCTGACTGTAAGGGACCTACGCTTGGCTTCACCAATCTTTTTCTCTTCACATATCTATAAAAGCTTTTACAGCCAGTTTTTATGTTGCCTGCAAGCTTACTCTCATATTCTATTTTCCCTTTCTTAATTAATCCCTTTGTCAACCGTGAGGGATTATGGAGTGTCCTCCTCAAATTCGACTGCCCTCAAAAGTTTGCCACCATCCTCCGCCTGCCTCACAATGACATGCAAGCCATGATCCTGACCAACGGTTCCACCACAGACCCAATTCATGTACGAACTGGGGTCAAGCAAGGCTGTGTCATCGCACCAACGCTCTTCTCGATCTTCCTTGCTGCAATGCTCCATCTCACCCTCAGTAAGCTCCCCACTGGAGTGGAGCTAATTTACAGAACAAACGGGAACAGTTCAACCTCTGTCGCCTCCAGTCCAGATCCAAGGTTGTCCCATCCTCTGTCGTCGAATTACAGTATGCAGACGATGCTTGCATCTGCGCTCACTCGGAGGTCGAACTCCAAACCATCGTCAACACCTTCACCGAAGCGTACGAGAGCATGAGCCTTACACGAAACATCCGTAAGACAAAGGTCCTCTACCAACCTGCCCCCGCCACACAGTACTGCCCCCCGATTATCAAAATCCACGACAAGGCCTTGAACAATGTGGACCACTTTCCATACCTCAGGAGCCTACTGTCAACAAGGGCAGACATTGATGACAAAGTCCAACACCACCTTCAGTGTGCCAGTGCCGCCTGAGGAAGAGAGTGTTTGAAGACCAGGACCTCTAACCCGGCACTAAGCTCATGGTCTACAGAGCAGTAGTGATACCCGCCCTGCTGTATGCCTCAGAGACATGGACCATGTACAGCAGGCACCTCAAAGCACTGGAGAGGTACCACCAACGCTGCCTCCGCAAGATCCTGCAAATCCATTGGCAGGATAGGCGCACCAACGTCAGTGTTCTTGCTCAGGCCAACATCCCCAGCATCGAAGCTCTGGCCATGCTCAATCGGCTCCGATGGACGGGTCACATTGTCCACATGCCCGATACGAGACTCCCAAAACAAGCGCTCTACTCGGAGCTCAGGCACGGCAAGAGAGCCCCAGGTGGGCAGAGGAAACGCTTCAAGGACACCCTCAAAGCCTCCTTGAAAAAGTGTAACATCTCCAGGACACCTGGGAATCCCTGGCCCAAGACCGCACAAAGTGGAGGAGAAGCATCCGGGAAGGTGCCAAACACCTCGAGTCTCTTTGCCGGGAGCAAGCAGAAGACAAGCGCAGGCAGCACAAGGAGCGCACGTCAACCCAAGCTCCCCACCCACCCGCCCCTTCAACCACAGTCTGCCCCACCTGTGACAGAGCCTGTAGGTCCCGTATTGGACTCATCAGTCACCTGAGAACTCATTTTTAATGTGGAAGCGTCATCCTCAGTTCTGAAGAACTGCCTAAGAAGAAGAGACTCTGGAATTGTGCCTTTGGATATGAAAACTGATAACGTCAGTCCATTAGTTAGGAAAGGAAGGAGGGAAAAACCAGGAAAATACAGACCTGTCAGTTTAATGTCAGTTGTGGGGAAGTTACTGGAATCTATCATAGAGTCATAGAGTCATAGAGTAATACAGCACGGATAGAGGCCCTTCGGCCCATCGTGTCCGCGCCGGCCATCAAGCCCTGTCTAATCTAATCCCATATTCCAGCATTTGGCCCGTAGCCTTGTATGCTATGGCATTTCAAGTGCACATCCAAATGCTTCTTAAATGTTGTGAGGGTTTCTGCCTCCACAACCCTTTCAGGCAGTGAGTTCCAGACTCCAACCACCCTCTGGGTGAAAAAGTTCTTTCTCAAATCCCCTCTAAACCTCCCGCCCTTTACCTTGAATCTATGCCCCCTAGTTATCGACCCCTCTACTAAGGGAAAAAGCTCCTCAGCATCCATCCTATCTATGCCCCTCATAATTTTGTACACCTCAATCATGTCCCCCCTCAGCCTCCTCAGCTCCAAGGAAAACAAACCCAACCTGCCCAGTCTCTCTTCATAGCTGAAGCGCTCCAGACAAAATGATTGAGCACTTGAACAAGTACGAGCTGATCAAAGGAAGTCAATGTGGATTTGTGAAGAGTAGGTCATGTCTGACTAACTTGGTAGCATTTTTGAGGTGTCTAATAAAGTAGACATGGGAGCGTCTATGGATGTTGTCTATGGATTTCCAGACAGCATTTAATAAGGTTCATAACAAGAGGTGATTAGCAAAAATAAAAGCTTAAAAAATTGAAAATCACCTTGTGACATGGATTGGGAATTGGTTGGGAGATAGGAGACAGAGAGTAGGGATAAAGGGAACGTACTCTGATTGACAGGATGTGACAAGTGGTGATCCCTGGGGTTCAGTACTGGAGCCTCAGCTTTTCACCATATACACCATTGACTGGGATGGAGGAAGAGAGAGTTTTATATCCAAGTTTCCAGATGATGTTCAATTAGGAGGCACAGTGAGATATGTAGATGGGAGCAGGAAGTTACACAGGGATGTATGTAGATTAAGTGCAAGAAAGATAAATCCGAGTGTGAGAGACTGGGAACTGTGGAGGAGCAGAGGGATTTGGGTGTCGATGTACACAAATCACTAAAAGCCAGGGCACAGATACAGAAAGTAATGACAATGGTAATGGAATGTTGTCCTTTATCTCGAGGGGCTGGAATACAAAGGGGGGGAAATGATGCTTCAGATGAATTGGCTGTGCAAATAGAGGTAAATGAATATGATTTGGTTGGGATTACGGAAACATGGCTCAAGGATGGCCAAGACTGGGAACTCAACATCCAGGGGTATTCGATATTCAGGAAAGATAGGCAAAAAGGAAAGGGAGGTGGGGTAGCATTACTGGTTAAAGAAGGGATTAATACAATTGTAATGAAGGATATTAGCTCTGATGATGTGGAATCTGTATGGGTAGAATTGAGAAATACTAAGGGGAAAAAAACATTAGTGGGAGTGGTATATAGACCTCCAAACAGTAAGGCGGAGGTTGGGGATGGCATTAAAAGGGAAATTAAAGAAGCGTGCAATAAGGGCACAGCAGTCATCATGGGTGACTTTAATCTACATATAGATTGGGCCAACCAAATTAGTAACAATACTGTGGAGGAGGAATTCCTGGAGTGTTTACGGGATGGTTTCCTGGACCAATATGTCGAGGAACCAACCAGAGATCAGGCCATCTTAGACTGGGTATTATGTAACGAGAAAGGATTAATTAGCAATCTTGTTGTACGAGGCCCCTTGGGTCTGAGCGATCATAATATGATCAAATTCTTCATCTTAATGGAGAATGAAGTAGTTGACTCAGAGACAAGGGTCCTCAATTTAAATAAAGGAAACTACGATGGTCTGAGGAGCGAGTTGGGTATGATTGATTGGGGAATGGCACTCAAAGGGTTGACAGTGGATAGGCAATGGCAAACATTCAAAGACCGAATGGATGAGCTACAGAATTTGTTCATCCCAGTTTGGCATAACAATAAAACAAAAAAGGTGACTCAACCGTGGCTAACAAGGGAAATTAGGGATAGCATAAGATCCAAGGAGAGGACATATAAATTGGCTAGAAAAAGCAATAATCCTGAGGATTTGGAACAGTTTAGGAGTCAACAGAGGACAAAGGGATTAATTAAGAAAGGGAAAATAGAATATGAGAGTAAGCTAGCAGGGAACATCAAAACTGACTTTAAAAGCTTTTATAGATATGTGAAGAGAAAAAGATTGGTGAAGTCAAGCGTAGGTCCCTTACAGTCAGAATCAGGGGAATTTATAATGGGAAACAAGGAAATGGCAGACCAACTAAATACATACTTTGGTTCTGTCTTCACAAAGGAGGACACAAATAACCTCCCAGAGATGCCGGGGAACATAGGGTCTGATGATAGGGAGGAACTGAAAGAAATCAGTATTTGTAGGGAAATGGTGTTAGGAAAATTGATGGGACTGAAGGCCGATAAATCCCCAGGGCCTGATGATCTACATCCCAGGGTATTTAAGGAAGTAGCCCTAGAGATAGTAGATGCATTGCTGGTCATCTTCCAGAACTCGATAGACTATGGAACGGTACCCATGGATTGGAGGGTAGCTAATGTTACCCCACTATTCAAAAAAGGTGGTAGAGAAAAAGCGGGGAATTATAGACCGGTAAGCCTGACATCGGTAGTGGGGAAAATGCTAGAGTCTATTATAAAAGATGTAATAGCAGAGCACTTGGAAAGCAGTGACAGGATCGGACAAAGTCAACATGGATTTACAAAAGGTAAATCATGCTTGACTAATCTACTGGAATTTTTTGAGGATGTAACTGGTAAAATAGATAAGGGAGAACCAGTGGATGTGGTGTATTTGGACTTTCAGAAGGCTTTCGATAAGGTCCCACATAAGAGATTAGCGTGCAAAATTAAGGCACATGGGATTGGGGGCAAGGTATTGACTTGGATAGAGAACTGGTTGGCGGACAGAAAGCAAAGAGTTGGAATAAACGGGTCATTTTCCGAGTGGCAGGCAGTGACTAGTGGGGTACCGCAAGGATCGGTCCTAGGACCCCAGTTGTTCACAATATATATTAATGATCTGGATGAGGGAATTGGATATAATATCTCCAAATTTGCAGACGACACAAAGCTGGGTGGGAGAGTAAGCTGTGAGGAGGATGTCGTGAAACTCCAATACGATTTGGACAGGTTGGGTGATTGGGCAGAAACATGGCAAATGTACTATAATGTGGATAAATGTGAGGTTATCCACTTTGGTGGCAAAAACAGGAAGGCAGATTATTATTTGAATGGCAATAGATTGAGAGAAGGGGAAGTGCAAAGAGACCTGGGTGTTGTTGTGCACCAGTCGCTGAAGGTAAGTATGCAGGTGCAGCAGGCGGTTAAGAAGGCCAATGGTATGTTGGCCTTCGTAGCAAGAGGGTTCGAGTACAGGAACAAGGATGTCTTGCTGCAGTTGCACAGGGCCTTGGTGAGACCGCACCTTGAGTATTGTGTGCAGTTTTGGTCACCTTACCTGAGGAAGGATGTTCTTGCCATGGAGGGAGTGCAGCGAAGATTCACCAGACTGATACCTGGGATGGCAGGAATGACGTATGAGGAGAGATTGTGTTGATTGGGCTTATACTCACTGGAGTTTAGAAGATTGAGAGGGGATCTCATCGAAACCTATAAAATTCTGTGAGGTCTGGACAGACTAGATGCAGGAAGGATGTCTCTGATGGCCGGGGAGTCCAGAACCAGGGGTCACAGTCTAAGGATAAGGGGTAAGCCATTTAGGACTGAAATGAGGAGGAATTTCTTCACCCAGAGAGTGGTGCACCTGTGGAATTCTCTGCCACAGAGGGCGGTGGAGGCCAGTTCATTAAATATATTCAAGAAAGAGTTGGATATATTTCTTGAGGCTAAAGGGATCAAGGGATATGGGGAGAGGGCAGGGACAGGGTACTGAAATTGGATGATCAGCCATGATCTCATTGAATGGCGGAGCAGGCTCGAACGGCCGAATGGCCTACTCCTGCTCCTATCTTCTATGTTTCTATGTGTCTAGAAATCTATCTATCTCCTTCTTAAATATATTCAGTGACTTGGCCTCCACAGCCTGCTGTGGTAGAGAATTCCACAGGTTCACCACCCTCTGGGTGAAGAAATTTCTCCTCAGAATTTTACACGTTTAAATGAGATCCCCTCTCATTCTTCTAAACTCTAGTGAATACAGGCCTAGTCGACCCAATCTCTCCTCATACGACAGTCCTGCCATCCCAGGAATCAGTCTGGTGAACCTTCGCTGCACTCCCTCTATGGCAAGTATATCCTTCCTTAGGTAAGGAGACCAGAACTGTACACAGTACTCCAGGTGTGGTCTCACCAAGGCCCTGTATAACTGTAGTAAGACATCTTTGCTCCTGTACTCAAATCCTCTTGCAATGAAGGCCAACATACCATTTTTGCCTTCCTAATGATCCGTAGACGTGCATTCAAATCCCACCACGGCAGCTGGGGAATTTAAATTCAGTTAATTCAATAAAATCTGGAATAAAAAGCTAATATCAGTAATGGTGACCATGAAATGACTGGATTGTCGTAAAAACCCATCTGGTTCACTGATGTCATTTAGGGAAGGAAATCTACCGTCCTTACCCGGTCTGGCCTATTGGTGACTCCAAACCCACAGCAATGTGGTTGACTCTTAACTGCCCTCAGAAATGGCGACTCACCACCACCTTCTCGAGGGCAATTAAGGATGGGCAATAAATGCTGGCCTTGCTGGCGACACCCAGATCCCATGACAAATTTAAAAAAAACTTTTCAATCCATGCCAGTATATACCCCCAATCCCATGTGCTTTAATTTTGCATGCTAATCTCTTATGTGGGACCTTATCGAAGGCCTTCTGAAAATCCAAATTAACCACATCCACGGGATCTCCCTTATCTATTCTACCAGTTACATCCTCAAAAAACTCCAGTAGGTTTGTCAAACACGATTTCCCTTTCATAAATCCATGTTGACTTTGTCTAATCCCGTTGATATTTTCTAAGTGTTGTGTTATCACATCCTTTACAATGGAAATCTGCCCAGGGTGATTGAAGTGGACTTTTGATATATAACTGAATTTTCTGTCCTGTCAGACTTGGACATCTAGTAGGTCCATCTTTTAAAAATTACATAGAATACACAGCAGAGAAGCAAGCCATTCGGCCCAACCAGTCCATGCCCAGGTTTATGCTTCACTCGAGCCTCCTCCAATCTTTCCTCATCTAAATCTATCACCCTCTATTCCCTTTGTAGTGTATGTGCCTTTAAGAGCCCCAGGTGTACTGTAATGCCGGTAATGGCCACTCGGGCTATATAAGCCTGTATATTGTGTTGTATCAGTTAGCTCCCCTCCAGACTTTGCTTAGTAAACACCTGTGAAACCAACTCCTGTCTTCAGTGTCTCTATCAACACACGGACACAACAGTGGCGACGAATTGGAAACGGACTTACCTGCAATTCGGCAGCACCTCAAGGATATCGATTCCTCTGGCGTCCAAAGTTGAAGAAAAATCAAGAAAAAGACAAAGCTATGGTTTCACCAGCTAGCCAAGCTGGTGGCAGGTACTGCAATAATCCTTCCTGGGCGTCGGGCTGGGGCTCCAGCGGCTGGCTCTGCAGCTAGGCCAAGCAGCGAAGGCGGAGGCAAGCAGTAACAGACGGGGAGGGAGCACTCGGGAGACGGCGGGCACTGCAAGCAGGTCGGCGTTCAGACCTAGAGAGAGAGTCCAGCGGGAACGAGTCTCCAACTGTAAATAAATAAATAAAAAGAACGGAAACCGCGGGAAACAGCGTTGTCATCGGCAGCAGCGGCGGGGAAGCACGGGAAGTGCCATATCTTTTCTGCAGAAAAGAAAGAGAAGCGCGGGAAGCGCCATTTTTTTTCTAGGATGCCTAAGTCTGGCAATATTGATGCTTTTGATAACGAGATAGAGGATTGGACCACATATGTGGAAAGAGTGGAGGTATATTGCACCGCAAATGGAATAGAAGATGAAAAAAAAGCTTCAGTACTGCTAAATCTAATGGGCGCAAAGACATACAGGCTGTTACGAAATGTAATCACTCCAGCCAAACCAAAGGACAAGAATTTTAAAGAAATTGTTGATACCCTACAGGAGCACTTAAACCCAACACCGCTGCTGATAGCAGAACGATTCAAATTCTTCAAGAGAAATCAACACAAGAATGAAAGTAACGCTGATTACCTCACCGAATTAAGAAAGCTATCAAAACACTGTCAATTCGGGGCAGGACTAGCAGATTATCTTCAAGACAAATTCGTCTGTGGTCTCCTAAATGAAGGAACACAGAAAAGGCTGCTTTCTGAAAAAGATTTAACACTGGACAAGGCTTTCAGTATGGCTGTATCATACGAAGCGGCTGCAAGAGGAGCTGCAGAGATACAACAAAAGACACAGGTCTTCGGCACCCATGAAATGACACAGGGTTTCGAGAGATGTTATCGCTGCGGCAGATCCACCCATGACCAGAGGGACTGCTGGTTCAAGGACAAAGCATGCAGGCAATGCGGAAAGATTGGACACATTGCACGGGTATGCCGATCTGGACAAAAAAATCCACGGACAGGAAAAAAAAAATCAATAAAGAAAAGTACAGAAAGGTACAAATGATGACGGACAGTAGCTCCGAAGACCAGAAGAGCGATAGCGACTCCGAAAACAAGAGACTAAGCTGTCTCAAATTACATAATGTAATTGCCAAAGATGATTACCAGACCATTTGGGTTACCCTCACGATAGCAGGGTCCCCAGTTAAAATGGAGCTAGATACAGGATCAACTCTGACCATCATAAATCGACAGGATTACGAGTGGCTATTTCCGCATATACCTTTAAAAGACACATCCATTATCTTGAAAACATATACGGGGCAGAAAGTATACCCAAAGGAAAAATAAAGGTGCCTGTTGTATACAATAGCAAGGAAATACAAAAGTTGTATTTATACATCCTACAAGATGGTGGTCCACCGCTGTTGGGACATGAATGGATCAGGAAAATATGTTTAGACTGGCACTCCATTCAGGCACTGACGGTGACCAGTAAGAAAAAAAACGATGATGACGTCATACCTGAACGATTAAAAGACATCTTGGCCAACGCCGAAGAAGTGTTTCAAAAGAAACTAGGAACCTTGAAAGGCATCACCGCCTCAATAAAAGTAGAAGATGCAGCAATTCCCAAGTTTTTTAAAGCAAGACCGGTGCCATACGCAATTCGTCCAGCAGTCCAGGCAGAGCTGGAGAATTTGGAAAAAGCAGGCGCATTATCCAAAATAGATTTGGAGCGAGTGGGCAACACCCATCGTCCCAGTCATGAAGAAAGCATTGAATAATGATAAATCTGAAGAACAGAGAAAAATTTGCATCTGTGGAGACTTCAAGGTGACTGTAAACCCGGTCCTTCACACGGTACAGTATCCTCTTCCGAGGATAGAAGATATTTTCGCCTCACTATCCGGAGGGAAACGTTTCACCAAAATTGACTTGGCACAAGCATATCTACAGATGGAGGTTGAAGAGGCCTCTAAAAAATATCTCACGATAAATACACACAAAGGTCTGTACCAGTACAATTGACTGGTTTTTGGAGTAGCATCCACTCCAGCTATCTGGCAAAGAGCTATGGAGCAAGTCCTCCAAGGGATTCCGGGGACTCAATGCTCCCTAGACGACATCCTTGTAACAGGAGAAAACGACAACGAGCACCTTGCCAATTTGGAGCAGGTGCTCACTAGGCTAAGAGAACGGGGCCTACGAGCAAATCGCCCCAAGTGCAAATTTTTCCAAAATCAAATATCATATTGTGGCCACATAATGAATAAGGAAGGGTTGCATAAGTCACCTGAAAAAATTGAAGCGGTCATAAAAGCCCCAGCACCTGAAAATGTTTCACAATTAAGATCGTTCCTGGGATTAATAAATTACTATCATAAATTTTTACTGAACTTATCAACTCTTCTACACCCTCTTAATGAACTGCTGCAAACAGGAGTAATTTGGAAATGGAGCGAAGACTGTAAACGTGCCTTCCATAAATGCAAAGACTTAATCACGTCCAAAGAAGTTTTGGCTCATTACAACCCATCACTGCCAATCAGACTGGTGTGCAATGCATCCCCTTACGGCGTAGGAGCAGTATTATCGCATAAATTCCCTGATGGCTCGGAACGGACGATAGCTTTTGTGTCACGCTCATTGAACTCAGCTGAGCGTAACTATGCCCAAATCGACAGGGAAGCACTCAGCCTGGTATGGGGAGTGAAGAAATTCAACCATTACCCACACAGACAAAAATTTACCTTGTTGACTGACCATCAACCCCTCATCTCCATATTCAACCCTAAAAAGGGTGTTCCCATTATGACAGCGCAAAGGCTACAGAGGTGGTCCCTTTTTCTAGGGGCACACCAATACAACATAGAATACAAAGGATCAAAACAGCATGGGAATGCTGATGGGTTATCGCGCCTACCGTTGCCAACGGTAAAAGAAGCACCTACCGTAGACCTAGTGGAGATTTTCCACTCTACCATAGTCGAATGTCGACCAGTAACAAATTCTGCCATTGAAAGGGAAACTAGAAATGACCCGACTCTCTCACGAGTCTACGATTTAACAGTGAAGGGATGGCCAGCACATGGCGAACCACTGTTGCCAGCATTCTTGCAAAGAAGAGAACAACTGTCAGTGTGCCGAGGAACCTTGATGTGTGGATCCAGAGTGGTGATTCCACCCAAACTCCAGGATAAAGTTCTAAAGGAGCTTCACGAGGGGCATCTGAGTGGAGTGAAAATGAAGAACCTAGCCAGGGCATTTGTATGGTGGCCAGGTATCGATGGAGACATCGAAGAAATGACCAAGAGCTGCCTAGGATGCCAGAAGCTTCAAAACGTTCCACCACAAGCCCCTCTACATCCATGGGAGTGGCCCTCATCTCCCTGGCAAAGGGTACACATCGACTTTGCTGGTCCATTTATGGACTCAATGTTCTTAATCGCAGTTGATGCACACTCCAAGTGGCCGGAGGTAATAAAGATGTCCTCCACCACCATGGAAAAAACCATCACAGTATTAAGGACCATATTTGCCAGGAATGGGCTGCCGGAACAGATCTGTTCTGATAATGGACCGCAATTTGTGTCCGAAGAATTCAGGAAGTTCTTAAAAAACAATGGGGTTAAGCACTACACATCCGCCCCATACCATCCCGCCACCAATGGATTGGCTGGAAGGTTTGTCCAGACCTTCAAGAAGGCCATAAAGGCCATGGGTAATGAAGACATAAAACTTCAGCACAAGGTGGATAACTTCTTGTTTGCATACAGGAATGCAACACATATGGTTACAAACCAAACTCCCGCCATGATGTTCTTCAATAGAAGCCTAAGATGCCGGCTGGATTTGATCAAGCCAAACATCAGAAGGGACGTGGAGAACCGGCAATTTCAAGGCATGAATGAAAGGCCAACTAGAACCTTCCAGATAGGTCAACAAGTTTTGGCCCGGGACTACCGTACCGAGAAATGGCAGCCTGGAACTATCTGCACACGACTAGGACCGCTGATGTATACCGTGGACATCAGAGAAAGCATAATAAGGCGCCATGCTGACTAAATCATAGAGTCATCCGAAAAGGGACAACCTACACCACAACTCTATACGCCTAATGATGAAGTAGAGATACCCAAAGCTACCTCCGATCCGTTGATACTGGAACCCGATGAACCCGACACTGGCATTCAAGCCGAATCAGCCTTGCCAAAAGAACCTACAACACCACCAGAAACTAATACACCACCGAGGCATTATCCGGACCGAGTCAGGAAGCCTCCAGAGAGACTGACTTACAATTAATTAACTGCAGCAATGTGTAAATTATTTTTCTTGTAACATGTCATTAATGATTACTTAAAATATTACGTACTGGTTGGCTAAAAGGGGAGGAATTGTAGTGTATGTGCCTTTAAGAGCCCCAGGTGTACTGTAATGCCGGTAATGGCCACTCGGGCTATATAAGCCTGTATATTGTGTTGTATCAGTTAGTTCCCCTCCAGACTTTGTTTAGTAAACACCTGTGAAACCAACTCCTGTCTTCAGTGTCTCTATCAACACATGGACACAACACCCTTCTCCCTCCTATGCTTGTCCAGCCTCCCCTTAAATGCATCAATACTATTCGCTTCAACCACTCCCTGTGGTAGCGAGTTCCACATTCTCACCACTCTCTAGGTAAAGAAGTTTCTTCTGAATTCCCTATTGGATTTCTTGGTGACTATCTTATATTGATGGCCCCTAGTTATGCTCTTCCCCACAAGTGGAAACATTCTCTCTGTATCCACTCTATCAAAACCTTTCATAATTTTAAAGACCTCTGTTTGGTCACCCCACAGCCTTCTATTTTCTGGAGCAGAGATGCCCAGCCTGTTCATCCTTTCCTGATCTGTATACCTCGCACTTCTGGTATCATCCTTGTAAATCTTCTCTGCACCCTCTCCAGTGCCTCTATATCCTTTTTATAATATGGCGACCAGAACTGTACGCAGTACTCCAAGTGTGGTCTAACCAAGGTTCGAAACAGGTTTAGCATAACTTACCTACTTTTCAATTTGACACCTCTAGAAATAAACCCTAGAGCTTGGTTTGCTTTTTCATGGCCTTATTAACCTGTGTCATTACTTTTAGTGATTTGTGTATTTGTACTCCGAGATCCCTTTGCTCCTCTACCCCATGTAGGTTCTTATTTTTCAAGTAATTTGTGACCTCCTTATTTTTCTTACCAAAAGGTAATACCTCACATTTATCTGTGTTGAATTTCATTTGACAATTATAGGCCCATTCTTCAAGTTTATTAACGTCTTCTTGTAATTTGTTGCAGTCCTCCTCAGTATTGACTATCGCACCCAATTTGGCCTCATCTGCAAATTTAGAAATTGTGTTTTTGATTCCAAAGTCTAAATCATTAATGTAAATTGTGAACAACAGTGATCTCAGCACTGATCCTTGTGGAACACCTCTTCCCACCTTCTGCCACTGTGAATAGCTACCCTTTACCCCTACTCTCTGCTTCCTGCCCTGAAGCCAGCCAGCAATCAATTCTGCTACTTGTCCCCTGACTCCACATGCTCTGACCTTATTCACTAGTCTATTATGTGGCACCTTATTGAAGGCTTTTTGAAAATCTAGATAAATTACATCTGCTGCATTACCCTTGTCTACTCTCTCTGTTACCTCTTCAAAAAATTCAATGAGGTTGGTCAAGCAAGACCTTCCCTTTTGAATTCCATGCTGACTAATCATTATAATATTTTTGGTTTCTAGATGTTCTATTTTCTCCTTTAGTAGGGATTCCATTATTTTTCCTACCACCGATGTTAAGCTGACTGGTCTATAGCTCCCTGGACATGTTCTATCTCTCTTTTTAAATAGAGGTATAATTTGAGCTATCCACCAGTCCTCTGGCACTACACATTTTTCTAATGAATTATTAAATAATAGCACCTCTGCTATCTTTTTCTAATGAATTATTAAATAATAGCACCTCTGCTATCTCTTTCATAGTTTCTTTTAAAATGCGCGGATGTAATCTGTCTAGACCAGGGGCGTTATCCTCTTTGAGTTTGATTAGTTTATTTAATATTTCTCCACTTTTCATTTTAAATGCAGTTATATCATTTCTAATCTTATCGCTGATGTCATGTCCACCTGATCTGTCTCCCTGGTAAATACTGAAGCAAAGTAATTTTTAAATATTTCTCCCATTTTGCTATTGCTGCCTGTGATTTTATCCTGTCCATCCCTTAGTAGCCATATTCCCATTCCCGACTTTTTAAAAAATGTATGTACCTGCAGAATATGTTACTATTTTGCTTTATGTTCCTTGATAATTTAATTTCACAGTCCCTCTTTGCCTTCCTAATTGTTTTTTAAAATCTCTTTGTATTCTCCCTTGTCATGTTCTCCCCTGCTGTCCATGTACTTGGTGTATGCCTGTTTCCTTACCCTTAATTGTCCACTTGTGTCTTTATTCATCTATGGTGTCTCATGAGAGTTCAGTTTGTTTTTAGCGGAATATATTTTTCCTGGACTCTGTTGAACACCGTTTTAAATGTTTCCCATTGCTCTTCTACATCACTGTTTGCCCATATTGTCGTCAATTTTATTTTCCCAAGTTCTATTCTCAGCCCCTCAAAAATCAGCTTTTCTCCAATCTATTACCTTGGTCTTCGTCATACTTATGTCCTTTTCAATTATTATCTTAAAGCTTATTATATTATGGTCACTATTGCCTAGATGTTCCCCTACTTTTACTTCTGTTATCTGGTCTGGTTCCTTCTCCATTATTAGATCCAGTAGAGAATCCTCCCTTGTCGGGCTTGTTACATACTGGGTTAGAAAGGAGTACTGAACACATTGTCGGAACTCCATTCCTTTATCTCTTTACCTACAAAGTATTACATGGTATTTACAGCACAGAAACAGGCCATTCAGCCCAACAGGTGTTTATGCTCCACACAAGCCTCCTCCCATCAGCAGAAACAAACCCTAACTGTTAGAATGAACATGGTTCAGTCCTGGTTGTGATTAACAGCAGCAATAACAGCAGAATCCAACCCGTGTGAACTCGCTGGTGTTTCAGCAGGTTGGATGAAGTAGTGAATCCCTTCCCACAGTCCCCTCTCACAGCCAGAACATTTGAAAAGTCTTTTATTAGTGTAAAAAGACTTGCATTTATATGGCGCCTTTCATGACCACCGGACGTCTCAAAACGCTTTATCGTCAATGAAGTACTTTTGGAGTGTAGTCACTGTTGTAAACATGCTGTTGTTTACTGAGGTGGGTGATCAAGTGAATCTCTTTGCACACATGGGCAGATTAACAGCAGCAATAATGGCCTCTGCTAAAAGTGCACACGCTGGTGTCTCAGCAGATGTGATAAATGAGTGAATCCCTTTCCACAGATGGAACAGGTGAATGGTGTCTCTGCAATGTGAACGCCTTGGTGTGTCAGCAGCCTGGAGGAAACAGTGAATCCCTTCCCACACACGGAGCAGGTGAACTGCCTCTCCCCAGTGTGAACTCGCTGGTGTGTCAGAAGATAGGATGAAGAAGTGAATCCCTTCCCACACACGGAGCAGGTGAACTGCCTCTCCCCAGTGTGAACTCGCTGGTGTGTCAGAAGATAGGATGAAGAAGTGAATCCCTTCCCACACACGGAGCGGGTGAACGGCCCTCTCCCCGGTGTGAATTCGCTGGTGTGTCAGAACACGGGATGGAGAAGTGAATCCCTTTCCACACACGGAGCAAGTGAAAGGCCTCTCCCCGGTGTGAACTCGCCGGTGTGTCTGAAGATGGGATGAACAACTGAATCCCTTCCCACACACTGAGCAAGGAAATGGCCTCTCCCCAGTGTGAACTCGCTGGTGTGTCAGCAGGATAGACGACTGAGTGAATCCCTTCCCACACACGGAGCAGGTGAATGGTCTCTCCCCGGTGTGACTGCGCCTATGAGTTTCCAGCTTGGATGGGTAATTGAATCCCTTCCCACAGTCCTCACATTTCCATGGTTTCTCCGTGGTGCGGGTGTCCTTGTGTCTCTCCAGGTTGGATGATCAGTTGAAGCCTTGTCCACACAGAGAACACGTGTTCAGTTTCTCCCTGCTGTGAATGGTGCAATGTTTTTTCAGGCTGTGTAACTGGTTAAAGCTCTTTCCACAGTCAGTGCACTGGAACACTCTCACTCGGGTGTGTGTGTCTCGGTGCTTTTCCAGTCACACTGATGTTTGGAATCTTTTCCCACAGACAGACCAGACAAACATTTCTCCTTCCAATTTCAGAGGTCGTTGATATTCGGGTCCTGATGAATGGAGTGACTCTGTCAGATCTTGATATGATGTTTGGTTAGAGTTTCCTGACTGCAATTCCTGCCTTCTAATACCCTGTAAAAGGAGTTTACAAAAGTCATCACTGTAATTACAGGATAGAAATTCAGAACAGACAATTCTAGTTTCTATGGAACAATCTTTCCTTTCTTGTTCCCCCAAAGCTGTAAATCCCCGTCCCACACACTCTCCCCCCTCCCTGTGCTGAAATCCAAACCCATCGCACCATCTCAACAACAACAACAACTTGTATTTATATAGCACCTTTAACATAGCAAAACATTCCAAGGCGCTGCAGAGGAATATTGTAAGTCAAAAATTTGACACCGAACCACATAAGGATAAATTAGGGCAGGTGACCAAAAGCTTTGTCAGAGGTAGGTTTTAAGGAGCATCTTAAAGGAGGAAAGAGAGGTAGCGAGGCGGACAAGTTTAGGCAGGGAATTCAAGAGCTTAGGGCCCAGGCAACAGAAGGCACGGCCACCAATGGTTGAGCGAGAATTCTGAAATCAAGGCGCTGCTTTACCAGGAGCCAATGTAGGTCAGTGAGCACAGGGGTGATGGGTGAACAAGACTTGGTCCAAGTTAGGACACGGGCAGCCGAATTTTGGATGACCTCAAGTTTACGTAGGTCAGAATGTGGGAGGCCAGCCAGGAGTGAGTTGGAATAGTCAAGTATAGAGGTAATAAAGGCATGGATGAGGGGTTCAGCATCGGATGAGCTGAGGCACGGGTGGAGACGGGCGATGTTGCGGAGGTGGAACTAGGCTGTCTTTGTTATGCAGCAGATATGTGGTCAGAAGCTCATTTCAGGGTCAAATATGACACCAAAGTTGCGAACAGTGTGGTTCAGCCTCAGACAGATGTTAAAGAGAGGGATGGAGTCAGTGACTAGGGAATGGAGTTTGTGGTGGGGACCGAAAACAATGGCTTCGGTCTTCCCAATATTTAATTGGAGAAAATTTCTGCTCATCCAGAACTGTATGTCGGACAAACAGTCTGACAATTTAGAGACCGTGGATGTGGTGTATGTAACCTGTTCCACCTTAAGAGAACTTAAGCCTGTTCCACCTTAAGAGATGTACTACTTTCTCTGGCTGCTGTATACATAATACCGGTGGTGACCACCGGTATATAAGCACTGTGTAGTAATATTGTATTTAGTATAGTCCCTACCTCCAACCAGTAAAGACCTGTTGAACTTTAATCTTGTAGTCTGTGTTAGTAATTACAACTAGAACACACAGACTTAACAGTGGCGACAAGTCCGATTCTTACCCTGCGGCAGTTTATATCCACGGCGGCTTCGTCCACAGAACGGACGTCGAAGAGAGGCTTCCACCCTCATCACCCTGCTGGAAGACACGTCGCGCGGCAGACATCGAGAAACCAGAGTGCAGAAGACATCCTGAACTCGAAGCCTCCATCAGCGGCTGTCAGCTATCTTCTTTCTACCTCGGTGGTGGGTAAGCCGGGCAGCGACGCGACCAGAAAGTCGGCCGCGTTGGCTGTACAGACGGGGAGGGAAGACGGAGGAATAAGGGCGGTGACATCGATCGCGACCGGAGATAAGGGCCGGGCCGCATTCGGGCCGAAAGGCGCAGCGCGGGGACATCGATCACGGCTGGTGATAAGGGCCGGGCCGCATTCGGGCTAAAAAGGCGCAGCGTCTGGGGCAACTGAAGGCGCGAGAGCCGCAGTGAAGCGGAGACAGCGTCGGGGGACGGGTGAAGACCGCCAAGCGTGGGAAAACCGCCATTTTGTAGGCAGAGGATGAAGACAAGAGCGGGAAGCTGCCATCTTGGATAAAAATAAAAATAAATTAAATTGCAACGATGCCTAAACATGGGAACATTAATACCTTTGATAGCGACATCGAAGATTGGGCCATGTATGTAGAACGCATACAAAATTATTGTAAAGCAAATAAAATCCCAGATGAAGAGAAAGCACTAACATTATTAAACTTAATGGGTGCGAAGACATACGGGCAATTGAAACACCTTTTATCACCAGATGAACCAGCGGATAAGACGTTCGAGGAGATTGTTACTGTCCTGAAAAATCATCTAAACCCCACGCCGCTGATGCTAGCGGAACGATTTAAATTTTACAGCAGAAGGCAGCTGAAGGATGAAAGCAATGCTGAATATTTAATGGAATTGCGTAAGCTAGCAAAGTACTGTCAGTTTGGAACGAGACTGACTGAGGCGCTACGAGATAAATTTGTGTGTGGTTTATTAAAAGAAGATACACAAAAGCGACTGCTCGAGGAGAATGAGCTGACGCTTGAGAAAGCGGTCACTATGGTAGCAGCACAGAAAGCCGCAGCGAGAGGCACGGCAGTAATGCAGCTACGGTCACCGGAACTCAGTACAAATAAATTGGGTTTGAGTACTGTAAAATGTTATCGTTGTGGAAAGACAACGCATGATCAGAACCAGTGTTGGTTTAAAAACCAAGAATGCAGAACGTGTGGCAGGCTTGGCCACATAGCTAAAGTATGCCGGTCAGGAAAGAAGACCAGCAACAAAAAGTCACCGCAAGGAAAATACATAAAGGTACACAAGGTGACAAAGAACAGTTCGACCGAACAGAAGTCAGATTCAGACGCTAGCAGTAATGAACTGGGTAGCTTAAGAGTACACAACGTTGGTAAGGATGCAGATCTCCAGACAATTTGGGTCACCCTTCAGATAGCAGGAGTCCAAGTAAAGATGGAATTGGACACTGGATCGGCATTGACGGTCATGAATAAGAAAGATTACAAAAGGTTATTCCAACATATTCCCCTACGGGATACGGAGATTATATTGAAAACATACACGGGGCAAAGAGTGTACCCCATCGGAAAGATAGAGGTAAAAGTGGTCCACAAGGGCGAAGAAAGCCAAGTAATGGACTTATATGTGCTACCTGAAGGAGGTCCACCACTACTGGGACGGGAGTGGATTAGGAAAATGAATATGGACTGGCACTCCTTGAAGGCACTAACGGTAGATTCCGGGGAAACAGATGTCAAACCTAAACGATTGTCCAAAATATTGGATGATGCTAAAGAGGTGTTCCAGCAGGGACTGGGAACACTGAGAGGAATTACGGCAAACATCAAGATTGATGAACATGCACACCCAAAATTTTTTAAAGCCAGACCGGTACCCTATGCAATACAACCTACTGTAGAAGCGGAACTGGAAGCGCTAGAACGTTCAGGTGTACTGTCTAAGGTAGATTGGAGTGAGTGGGCTACGCCCATTGTTCCCGTTATGAAACGTCCTTCGAGCAACAAGCCAGGAGAACCAGGGAAGGTTCGCATCTGTGGAGATTTCAAAATCACCGTTAATCCGGTGCTTCACACGGTGCAGTATCCGCTTCCGCGGATTGAGGATAGTTTTGCTTCATTGTCTGGCGGGAAACACTTCACCAAGATAGACCTGGCGCAGGCGTACTTGCAGATGGAGGTTGAAGAAGAGTCACGCCAATACCTCACGATCAACACGCATCGAGGTTTGTACCGGTACAATAGGCTGGTTTTTGGAGTGGCATCGGCTCCAGCAATTTGGCAGAGGGCCATGGAGCAGGTATTACAGGGAATTCCAGGCACACAATGTTACCTGGACGATATTCTGATTACAGGTGATGGTGATGAAGAACACCTCGCAAACTTGGAACTGGTGCTCAACAGACTGAAAGAGTATGGACTTAGAGTTAATCGGCAGAAATGTGAGTTCTTCCAGAAGCGGATCTCGTACTGTGGTCATGTCATTGACCGGGAGGGGCTTCATAAGTCTCCTGACAAGATAGAGGCAGTTGTAAAGGCTCCCGCTCCGGATAATGTCTCTCAGTTGAGGTCGTTTCTAGGATTGATTAACTATTACCATAAATTTCTACCAAATCTATCCACGGTACTGCACCCGCTAAATGCTCTTTTACAGAAGGGGGTACCATGGGAATGGAGCGAAAACTGTAAGAAGGCATTTCGCAAAAGCAAAGAATTGATCACCTCAGAGGAAGTGTTGGCTCACTTCAACCCAACACTGCCTATTCGGTTGGCTTGTGATGCTTCTCCATATGGTATTGGGGCAGTACTCTCACACAAGTTGCCAAATGGCACGGAAAGGCCAGTCGCGTTTGCATCCAGATCATTGACCTCCGCTGAGCGCAACTATGCGCAGATCGATAGGGAGGCTCTCAGCCTTGTATGGGGAGTGAAGAAGTTTAATCATTACCTGCAGGGCCAAAAATTCACACTTCTGACAGACCATCAGCCGTTGGTATCCATTTTTAACCCTAAGAAGGGTGTTTCAGTGATGACAGCACAGTGTCTCCAGAGATGGTCCCTTTTCCTAGGGGCACATCAATATCAAATAGAATTCAAAGGTATGAAGCAGCATGGCAATGCTGATGGGCTGTCGTGCCTGCCACTACCTGAAGAAGAAGAAACGACAAAAGTTGACCCTGTTGAGTTATTTCATTCGACCATCATCGAGTGTTTACCAGTCACCAATGCAAGTATTGAAAGAGAAACCAGGAACGACCCGACACTGTCCAGAGTCTACGAGGTGACAGTGAAAGGATGGCCAACACGTGGTGATCCTCTGTTACCGGCATTCTCGGCAAGGCGAGACCAGCTGTCCGTCTGCCATGGTACTTTGATGTACGGGACAAGAGTGATTATTCCTCCCAAGTTAAGGGAAAGAGTTCTAAAAGAACTGCATGAAGGTCATCTGGGGGCAGTTAAGATGAAAAGTCTTGCTAGGGCTTATGTATGGTGGCCGGGTATTGACCAACAGATAGAGGAGTTGACGAAAAGCTGCGCTGGGTGCCAAAAAGTGCAAAATGCACCTCCGATCGCACCACTACACCCATGGGAATGGCCTTCAGCCCCATGGCAACGCGTACATATTGACTTTGCTGGTCCATTCATGGACTCCATGTTCCTAATTGCGGTGGATGCACATTCCAAATGGCCAGAAGTGATCAAGATGAATACCGCTACTTCAGAAAAGACAATTGCGGTGTTAAGAACAATATTCGCAAGGAACGGATTGCCAGAACAGATCTGTTCGGACAACGGACCACAGTTCGTGTCGGAAGAATTCCAAAAATTCTTAAAGAAGAATGGGGTGAAACATTATACCTCTGCCCCATATCATCCGGCGACAAACGGGTTGGCCGAGAGATTTGTCCAAACATTCAAAAAGGCAATAAAGGCCATGAACGATGATCAGATTCCGCTACAGCACAAGGTGGACAATTTCCTAATGGCATATCAAAACGCCGCTCATGCAGTGACTAACCAAAGTCCTGCCATGATGTTTTATAACAGGAGGTTGCGGTCCAGGTTGGACTTGTTAAAACCAAATGTGCGGAGGGAAGTGGAAAACAAACAGTTCCGGCATATTAATAACAAGACCACTCGAAGTTTTGACGTAGGACAACCAGTGTTGGCAAGGGGCTATGGAAACGAAAAATGGCAGTCCGGAACAATTCGGGCCAGACAAGGACCTCTGATGTACACTGTAGATATTGGTAACAATGTGATAAGGCGTCATGCGGATCAACTGGTAGAATCGAGAGCAAGGGTCGAACCCATGGTTGCGACAGAGACAACTGTGGAAGACGTTAATGAACCTGAAGCATCTACCTCGGCAGGGAATGTACCTGATGATGATAACACCCAATGCATGGGAGACCAACTAGAGGAGTCACCTCAGCAACAGGAATCAGAGACCACTGAAAGGCGTTATCCAAACCGAATCAGAAGGCCTCCTGAGAGACTGAACCTTTGAACTGTTTATACCTGAAGTTATATATGTTATTATGTTATGTTAAATGGGGATATGACTGTTAAGCTAAAAAGGGAGGATTGTGGTGTATGTAACCTGTTCCACCTTAAGAGAACTTAAGCCTGTTCCACCTTAAGAGATGTACTACTTTCTCTGGCTGCTGTATACGTAATACCGGTGGTGACCACCGGTATATAAGCCCTGTGTCGTAATATTGTATTTAGTATAGTCCTGACCTCCAACCAGTAAAGACCTGTTGAACTTTAATCTTGTAGTCTGTGTTAGTAATTACAACTAGAACACACAGACTTAACAGTGGAGGGGTTGAGAGAAGATGTAGTGAGGTAGAGCTGGGTGTCAACAGCGTACATCTCCAACATTTCTTTCCTCCACTCCCAGTTTTCCCCCTCCCTCTACTCTGGTTGGGTTCAGTTCTCCACCCGCTGTGTGCAGAGTGAGAATAAAATCAATGAGTCAATGATTGTCTCTCCTGGTCACTGGGACCCCGAAGCCCCGCCTGTAATGTATATACCTTTAAGGGGGGAACTACTTTTTACAGCTCATGTATACTGTAGTACCGGCAGTGACCACACCTGTATATAGCACTGAGTAGTAATCTGTACAGTTCAGTTCCAGAGTGAGCCACATTGAGTAAACACCTGTTGTACCATTCTCCTGCATTCTGTGTCTTACTACTGATGGACACAACATTGACGACGAGGCAAATTCGATCCTACCTGCAACTCTGCATCACCTCCCAGGGATTCGTTCCTGGAGACCAGTAGATTGGAGGTCAAGGCCAGAGACATGGGCGTCGACCACGGGCAACCACCCAGTCATCCAGCAGAGACTCGAGAATAGCGGGGGATGAAGGGCGTTCCGGTGATGACTGCGCAACGACTACAAAGATGGTCACTCTTTTTAGGGGCGCACCACTATGAGATTGAATATAAGGGCACGAAACAGCATGGAAATGCTAATGGGCTATCACACCTGCCACTGCCTACTGCGGAGGAAGCACCAGCAGTGGATCCTGTCGAAATATTTCATTCGACTATAGTTGAATAACTACCGGTAACTAACGCTCATATAGAGAAGGAGACCCGAAATGACCCGACACTGTCTCGGGTATATGATTTGACGGTGAAGGGATGGCCAGCACATGGCGACTCACTGTTGCCAGCATTCTCGACAAGAAGAGAACAGCTGTCAGTGTGCCGGGGGACCTTGATGTGTGGATCCCGAGTGGTAATTCCACCCAAGTTAATGGATAGAGTGCTCAATGAGCTTCATGACGGTCATCTGGGAGGGGTAAAAATGAAAAGCCTTGCCAGGGCTTATTTGTGGTGGCCGGGAATCGATAAACAAATCGAGGACCTGACCAAGAGCTGCTCAGGATGCCAGAAAGTCCAAAATGCACCACCACATGCCCCTCTACACCCATGGGAGTGGCCCTCATCTCCATGGCAACGGGTGCATATTGATTTTGCTGGTCCATTCATGGACTCAATGTTTTTAATAGCCGTGGATGCGTACTCGAAATGGCCTGAGGTCATCAAAATATCCTCCACCACCACGGAGAAAACTATTGCAGTCCTACGGACCATTTTTGCCAGGAACGGCTTGCCAGAATAGATTTGCTCCGATAACGGACCACAGTTTGTGTCCGAAGATTTCCGGAGGTTTATGAAGAAGAATGGGGTAAGGCATTACACATCCGCCCCGTATCATCCAGCCACAAATGGATTGGCTGAGTGCTTCGTTCAAACCTTTAAGAAGGCAATAAAGGCTATGTACAATGACAACATTCCGCTGCAGCATAAGGTGCACAATTTCCTGTTCGCCAACCGGAATGCGACACATGCAGTCACCAACCAGGCCCCAGCCATGATGTTCTTTAACCGAAGGTTAAGATCGCGCCTGGATTTGCTCAGACCAAACGTACGAAGAGATGTTGAGAGTAAGCAATTCCAGCACATCCATGAGAAGCCAACAAGGAGCTTCAATGTAGGGCAACCAGTCTTGGCCCGCGACTACCGAACAGAAAAATGGCAGCCAGGAACGATATGCACTTGGCAGGGCCCACTAATGTACACAGTGGACGTTGGGGAGAACATCGTGAGATGCCATGCTTACCAGATCCTAGAGTCACAGGAACAAGTAAACCCCATGCCTCGCCCATACGTACCTGGTGAGGAACCCGACGTACAGGTCGCATCTACCCCAGAAATAGTAGCATCGGAAGCTGATGACCCAACCGACGACAGGGTGCCAGAATCGCCTCCGCACCAAGAGCGAGACACTCGGGAAAGGCGCTATCCAGAAAGGATCAGAAAGCCTCCCCAAAGATTGAATATATAAATGGACTATTTTCAGCTAACGTTGTATGTTAAAAGTGTTAATTGTAATTAGTTTGATATTTAATTGTTAAATGAGTGTTATGGTACTGTTAATCGAAAAGGGGAGGAATTGTAATGTATATACCTTTAAGGGGGGATCTACTTTTTACAGCTCATGTATACTGTAGTACCGGCAGCGACCACACCTGTATATAGCACTGAGTAGTAATCTGTACAGTTCAGTTCCAGAGTGAGCCACGTTGAGTAAACACCTGTTGTACCGTTCTCCTGCAGTCTGTGTCTTACTACTGACGGACACAACACCGCCCACTCTCGGTTCCTGCCCAAGATGGCTGTGCATGCGCCGTGACCCCCGCCCTGCCCAAGATGGCGGCCAGTGACCCCGCTGGCCCGGGCGGCCGGGCCTGTCACCACGGGGCAAACCCGGGGCCTGAGGCCTACACCGGGTGTTTGTGAAGCTTCCCAGCCCACCCGCGGCTCCAATTCCCTCTCCTTCTGTCCCCGGGAGAAAGCCTCACAGCCGCCGCCTCGTAGCTGGATGAAGCCCGGCCCCGGGGGCTGTTATTCGGCTCTAAGGCCGCAGCCCCTTTATTATAAAGCCGGCCTTGTGGTTTATTCTCCTACTGCGTCCGCTCTGTCCCGACCACCATCTTCCTCCAGGCGGCCCAGGAACCCGGCTCCACTGCGCCTGCGCACCGGGCCCCCGTCACTCAGATAGGGCGTATTCACAATCGCGTGGCATTCTGGGTACCCACTGCCGCCATTGAGGATGTGAAGCAATTCCTGATAATTGATTCTTTTTTATGCGTATCAGCGGCCTGTCCTCTAAATAATACCACATGTCTTGGGTGAATGGAGCGGTTGAGGAACAGAAGACGTGCATTTGGACCAGGAAGTGAGGCAAGGAAAACATTTTAAAAATCCTTTCATGGGATGTGGGCGTCGCTGGCAAGGCCAGCATTCATTGCCCATTCCGAATTGCCCTTGAGAAGGTGGCGGTGAGCCGCCTTCTTGAACCGCTGCAGTCCGTGTGTGAAGGTGTGAACTACTGCACACAATACTCAAGATGTGGTCTCACCAAGGCCCTGTACAACTGCAGCAAGACATCCTTGTTCTTGTACTCAAACCCTCTCGCTATGAAGGCCAACATACCATTTGCCTTCCTAACCGCCTGCTGCACCTGCATGCTTACCTTCAGCGACTGGTGCACAAGGACACCCAGGTCTCATTGCACTTCCCCTTCTCCCAATCTATTGCCATTCAGATAATAATCTGCCTTCCTGTTTTTGCCACCAAAGTGGATAACCTCACATTTATCCACGTTATATTGCATCTGCTATGCTTCTGCCCAATCGCCCAACCTGTCCAAATCATCCTGTAGTTTCTCAGCATTCTCCTCACAGCACACACGCCCACCCAGCTTTGTGTCGTCTGCAAATTTGGAGATATTACATCTAGTTCCCTTGTCTAGATCATTAATATATATTGTGAATAGCTGGGGTCCAAGGACCAATCCCTGCGGTACCCCACTAGTCACTGCCTGCCACTCGGAAAAAGACCCGTTTATTCCAACTCTTTGCTTTCTATCTGCCAACCAGTTCTCTATCCAAGTTAATACCTTGCCCCCAATCCCATGTGCCTTAATTTTACACACTAATCTCTTATGTGGGACCTTATTGAAAGCCTTCTGAAAGTCCAAATACACCACATCCACTGGTTCTCCCTTATCTATTTTACCAGTTACATCCTCAAAAATTTCCAGTAGATTAGTCAAGCATGATTTACCTTTTGTAAATGCATGTTGACTTTGTCCGATCCTGTCACTGTTTTCCAAGTGCTCTGCTGTTACATCTTTTATAATGGACTCTAGCATTTTCTCCACTACCGATGTCAGACTTACCGGTCTGTAATTACCCATTTTCTCTCTACCACCAGCTATCCTCCAATCCATGGGCACTGTTCCAGATTCCATCGAATGTTGGAAGATGATCAGCAATGCATCTACTATTTCTAGGGCCACTTCCTTAAGTACCCTAGGATGTAGATTATCAGGCCCTGGGGATTTATCGGCCTTCAATCCCATCAATTTCCCTAACACCATTTCCCTACAAATACTGATTTCTTTCAGTTCCGCCCTTTCATCAGACCCTATGTTCCCTGACATTTCTGGGAGGTTATTTGTGTCCTTTTTGAAGACAGAAGCAAAATATGTATTCAATTTGTCAGCCATTTCTTTGTTCCCCATTATAAATTCCCCTGATTCTGACTGCAAGGGACCTACGCTTGACTTCAATCTTTTTCTCTTCACATATCTATAAAAGCTTTTACAGTCAGTTTTTATGTTGCCTGCTAGCTTACTCTCATATTCTATTTTCCCTTTCTTAATTAATCCCTTTGTCCTCCTTTGTTGAATCCTAAACTGCTCCCAATCCTCTGGATTACTGCTTTTTTTGGCCAATTTATATGTCCTCTCCTTGGACCTTATGCTATCTCTAATTTCCCTCGTTAGCCACGGTTGTGTCACCTTTTTTGTTTTATTTTTATGCCAAACTGGGATGAACAAATTCTGTAGTTCATCCATGCGGTCTTTGAATGTTTGCCATTGCCGATCCACCGTTAACCCTTTGAGTGACATTCCCCAATCAATCCTACCCAACTCGTGCCTCAGACCATCGTATTTTCCTTTATTTAAATTCAGGACCCTAATCTCTGAGTCAACTACTTCATTCTCCATCTTAATGAAGAATTCGATCATATTATGATCGCTCCGACCCAAGGGGCCTCGTACAACAAGATTGCTAATTAATCCTTTCTCGTTACATAATACCCAGTCTAAGATGGCCTGATCTCTGGTTGGTTCCTCGACATATTGGTCCAGGAAACCATCCCGTAAACACTCCAGGAATTCCTCCTCCACAGTATTGTTACTAATTTGGTTGGCCCAATCTATATGTAGATTAAAGTCACCCATGATGACCGCTGTGCCCTTTTTGCATGCTTCTCTAATTTCCCTTTTAATGCCATCCCCAACCTCCACATTACTGTTTGGAGGTCTGTATACAACTCCCACTAACGTTTTCTGCCCCTTGGTATTTCTCAGTTCTACCCATACAGATTCCACATCATCAGAGCTAATATCCTTCCTTACAATTGTGTTAATCCCTTCTTTAACCAGTAATGCTACCCCACCTCCTTTTCCTTGTTGCCTATCTTTCCTGAATATTGAATACCCCTGGATGTTGAGTTCCCAGCCTTCGCCACCCTGGAGCCATGTTTCCGTAATCCCAATCAAATCATAGGATCTTACAGTTAGGCTACCAAGGCTAGGAGAGGCTCTCTGAAAGATATGGGGAGCTGGGACTTGTCCATGAGGGTAACCAAATTTATGAGAACTTAAAAATTCTAGAGTAAGACAGGAGAAAAGGCCCAAAAATGGAACAATTGGTAGCAGGAAATCCATTAGTCTCCTCTTATCATGGAAAAACCAAGGAATTGACACACTGTTTAAAACAAAGCTGATTTATTTGGCATATATCCAGAATCAACATCACTGAAACAGATTATCTGGTCATTATCACATTGCTGTTTGTGGGAGCTTGCTGTGCCCAAATTGGCTGTCATTTGTCCAACATTACAACAGTGACAACACTTCAAAAAAAAAAGCATCTCATTGACTGTAAAGCGCTTTGGGACGTCCGGTGGTCATGAAAGGCGCTATATAAATATAAGTCTTTCTTTTAATATTAAACTCCAGCCCAGTTAGAAGGGTTATTAACACCAGCAAAAACAATCCCAACTGTCAGAATGAACATGGTTCAGTCCTGGATGTGATTAACAGCAGCAAAAACAGCAGAATCCAACCCCAGCTGTCACACATAAGCTCGCTGGTGTGCCAGCAGGTTGGATGACTGGGAGAATTCCTTCGCACAGACGAAGCAGATAATGGCCTCCCCCTCGTGTGAACACACTGGTGTGCCATAAGTTTGGATGAACCTCTTCCCAGTGAGAGCAACTAAACGGTCTCTCATCAGTGTGAACTCGCTGGTGTTTAATCAGACTCACAGAGCGTTTAAATCTTTTCCCGCAGTCCAAGGATTTCAAAGGTCTCTCCCCAGAGTGAACTCACTGGTGTCTCACCAGCTCTGCCAAGCGTTTAAAGCTGTTCCCACATTCAGAGCATTGAAACGGTCTCTCATCAGTGTGAACACGCTGGTGTTTAATCACTCCCTCTGAACTTTTAAATCTGTTCCCACATTCAGAGCATTTAAAAGGTCTCTCGTCAGTGTGAATATGTTGGTGTTTAATCAGCTCTGCAGCACTTTTAAAGCTATTCCCACAGTCACAGCATTGAAATGGTCTCTCGTCAGTGTGAACTCACTGGTGTTTAATCAGATCTGCAACACGTTTAAAGCTGTTCCCACAGACAGAGCATTGAAAAGGCCGCTCCCCAGTGTGAACACGCTGGTGTTCAGTGAGATTGGATGAGTGCTTGAATCTCTTTTCACAGTGAGAGCAACTGAATAGTCTCACTTCAGTGCGAACATGCTGGTGTCTAATCAGTCCCTCAGAGCTTTTAAAGTTGTTCTCACAGACAGAGCATTTAAAAGGTTTCTCATCAGTGTTAACTCTCTGGTGTCTTATCAGGTGACATGGCCAAGTGAATTCCTTCCCACACACGGAGCAGGTGAACGGCCTCTCCCCAGTGTGACTGCATTGATGAGTTTTCAGCTGGGACGGGGAACTGAATCCCTTCCCACAGTCCCCACATTTCCACGGTTTCTCCATGGTGCAGGTATCCTTGTATCTCTCCAGGTTGGATGATCGGTTGAAGCCTCATCCACACACAGAACACGTGTCCGGTTTCTCCCCGCTGTGAATGGTGCGATATTTTTTCAGGCTGTGTAACTGGTTAAAGCTCTTTCCACAGTCAGTGCACTGGAACACTCTCACTCGGGTGTGTGTGTGTCTTGGTGCTTTTCCAGTCACACTGATGTTTGAAATCTTTTCCCAGACAGAACAGACAAACATTTGTCCTTCCACATTCAAAGGCCGATGATATTCAGGTCCTGATGAATGGAATGACTCTGTCAGATCTTTGTTGTGATGTTTGGTTTGAGTTTCCTGACTGCAATTCCTGCCCTTCTAATACCCTGTAAAAGGAGTTTACAAAAGTCATCACTGTAAATACAGGATAGAAATTCAGAACAGACAATTCTAGTTTCTATGGAACATTCTTTCCTCTCTTGTTCCCCCAAAGCTGTAAATCCCCGTCCCACACACTCTCCCTCCTCCCTGTGCTGAAATCCAAACCCATCGCACCATCTCCAACATTTCTTTCCTCCACTCCCAGTTTTCCCCCTCCCTCTACTCTGGTTGGGTTCAGTTCTACACCCGCTGTGTGCAGAGTGAGAATAAAATCAATGAGTCAATGAATGGCCCAGAACTTGGTGTCGGGGGCTTGCCGCGTGTGCAAGCCCCCGATCTGCACTCACTCTGCGTGCTGACATCTGAAGCCCGGGCCTGCTTGCATTTCCTGTCCCTGGCCCGGTTCAGATGTCAGCACACAGTTCTCACCTGATCCAGCGGCGTAGTTAGTGCGATGTGCCGGCTGGGATCAGGTGAGCACTGTACAACCAATCAGGGGAGGGGAAGGTTCATTCATGAGTTTGAGAGTAAGAACTGTCAAACTCATGAAAACTACGGGGGCCCAAAACACTATTTAAACTTTAAATAAAAATTTAAAAAACATCCCAATCATTAAATTAAGTATAAATAAGTTTTAAAAAATAATTTAAACAATAATTTTTTTTGTTGAAAAAAATACATTTTTAATAAAAAGGGTCTAAAACTAAACTTACCTTATTGTAGATTCTTTAAAATAATAAACCTGTGGGAAAAAAAATTCTAAATTGCACTAAAACACCACTTACCTGTAAAAATAAATACTTACGTGTGCTTTTTACAAGCGTAAAGACTGGAGGCCTTTAGACATGCGCAAATCCCCCAAAACAGAGGAAATCCAAGACGCACGCGCTGCCCCCTACAGCGCACGCGCTAGCCTCTTCATCTCTTGGGTTAGAGAAGAGGAAATGCCGGTTTTCAGCGCATGCGCTGTGCATGCTGAAAACCGGCATTTCCTCCGGCCAGATGCGTGAGTACCCCTTCCGTACTCACGCGTTTGGGGAGGAATTACTGCCCCATTGTCACTCCTGGTCACTGGGACCCTGAAGCCCCGCCCACTCTCTGTTCCCACCCAAGATGGCCGCACATGCGCCGCGACCCCACCCTGTCCAAAATGGTGGCCAGTGACCCCGCTGACCCAGGCAGCCGGGCCTGTCACCGTGGGGCAAACACGGGGCCTGTGGGCACTTATTCGGGGCCTGAGGCCTACACCAAGTGTTTGTGATGCTTTCCAGCCCAGCCATGGGTCCAATTCCTCCCCGAGCCCACAATGTCCTACCGCCGCCCGCTGCCATCTCTTCCGTTTCAGACCAGTGCCATCACAGGCACTGCGCATGCTCAGAGCACAGCCCAGTCCTGCGCCTGCGCACTGGGCTCCTGTTGTCATTGATGGGGCATATTCACAGAATCACAGAAACCCCACAGTGCAGATAGAGGCCATTTCGGCCCATCGAGCCTGCACCGACACATATCCCACCCGATCCCCGTAAACCCTACACCAACACATATCCCACCCTATCCCTGTAACCCCACGTATTTAATCCCCCTAACACTAAGGGTCAATTTATCATAGCCAATCAACCTAACCCGCACATCTTTGGACTGTGGGAGGAAACTGGAGCACCCGGAGAAAACCCACGCAAACTACCCTGCCATTGAAAGCCGCAATTATTGAGCGGAACATTTTAAAATCATTCCATCGAGATTGGGGTCGGAGAGGCAATAAACAAAATCAATTAATAAATTATACAGAAACCCACATGCCCGGGCCCTCCGCCATCGTGTGAAGTGGTCGCCACTTTTCAGTTATTAACTCGAACCTCAGGCCATGCCCAGTCTGCTTTATTTGCTAAATATTTACTAACTGTGTTTTCTAACTTCAGTGCAGACCTGTTATTTAGAGGGAAACTTTCGAGGCACCATTTTTTGTGTCCTACATAAGAAGCTGTTAATGGCTTTAATAAGCTGGCAGCAATTTTTTTCAAGGTGGAAAGAGGTGAAAAACACCACCAGCGATCCACCAAAACACACGGGATAGAGAAATCCACTTCATCAGCGCATCTGCCACATTCGATCTGCTCCACCACTGGTGCACTGTGTCTGCAGTATGTACGGTCTACAAGATGACCAAAGTCAGGCTGTGTGGGGTCAACGGTCATGGAAAGACGCTACAAAACAGAATTCAGAGGGTAGGATTTAAGGGTGTGGATTAATGCTCGGGCCTACAGGGCCTTCCCCCAGGGATGGATTAATGCTTGGGGCTACAGGATCCTTACCCAGGAAGTGCATTAATGCTCGGGCCTAGGGAGCCCTTCCCCGGGGGCGGTGGAAATATAGAAACATAGAAGATAGGAGCATGAGTAGGCCATTTGGCCCCTCGATCCTGCTCCGCCATTCAATGAGATCATGGCTGATCATCCAAATTCAGTACCCTGTCCCTGCCTTCTCCCAATATCCCTTGATCCCTTTAGCCTTAAGAAATATATCTAACTCCTTCTTGAATATATTTAATGAATTGGCCTCAACTGCCTTCTGTGGTAGAGAATTCCACAGGTTCACCACTCTCTGGGTGAAGAAATTCCTCCTCATCTCTGTCCTAAATGGCTTATCCCTTATCCTTAGACTGTGACCCCTGGTTCTGGACTCCCCCGCCATCGGGAACACCCTTCCTGCATCTAGTCTGTCCAGTCCTGTTAGAATTTTATAAGTTTCAATGAGATCCCCTCTCATTCTTCGAAACTCCAGCGAGTGTAAGCCCAATTGACGCAGTCTCTCCTCATACGTCATTCCTGCCATCCCAGGTATCAGCCTGGTGAATCTTCGCTGCACTCTCTCCATGGCAAGAACATCCTTCCACAGGTAAGGTGACCAAAACTGCACACAATACTCAAGGTGTGGCCTCACCAAGGCCTTGTACAACAGCAGCAAGACATCCTTGTTCCTGTACTCGAACCCTCTCGCTACGAAGGCCAACATACCATTTGCCTTTTTAACCACCTGCTGCACCTGCACGCTTACCTTCAGCGACTGGTGCACAAAGACACCCAGGTCTCGTTGCCCTTCCCCTTCTCTCAATCTATTGCCATTCAGATAATAATCTGCCTTCCTGTTTTTGCTGCCAAAGTGGATAAGCTCGCATTCATCCACATTATACTGCATCTGCCATGTTTCTGCCCAATCACCCAACCTGTCCAAATCATACTGGAGTTTCTCTGCATCCTCCTCACAGCACACTCGCCCACACAGCTTTGTGTCATGTGGAAACTTGGAGATATTACATATAGTTCCCTCATCTAGATCATTTATATATATTGTGAATAGCTGGGGTCCTAGGACCGATCCCTGCGGTACCCCACTAGTGATGGTCTGCCACTCGAAAAAAGACCCATTTACTCCAACTCTTTGCTTCCTGTCTGCCAACCAGTTCTCTATCCAAGTCAGTACCTTGCCCCCAATCCCATGTGCCTTAACTTTACACGCTAATCTCTTATGCGGGACCTTATCGAAAGCCTTCTGAAAGTCCAAGTACACCACATCCACTGGTTCTCCCTTATCTATTTTACCAGTTACATCCTCAAAAAATTCCAGTAGCTTAGTCAAGCATGATTTACCTTTTGTAAATCCATGTTGACTTTGTCCGATCCTGTCACTGCTTTCCAAGTGCTCTGCTATTACATCTTTTATAATGGACTCTAGCATTTTCCCCACTACTGATGTCAGGCTTACTGGTCTATAATTCCCCGTTTGCTCTCTACCACCATTTTGAATAGTGGGGTAAAATTAGCTACCCTCCAATCAATGGGAACTGTTCCAGAATCTATAGAATGTTGGAAGATGGCCAGCAATATATCTACTATTTCAAGGCCACTTCCTTGAGTACCCTAGGATGTAGATTATCAGGCCCTGGGGATTTATCGGCCTTCAATCCCGTCAATTTCCCAAACACCATTTCCCTACAAATACTGATTTCTTTCAGTTCCTCCCTCTCATTAGACCCTATGTCCCCCGTCATCTTTGGGAGGTTATTTGTGTCCTCCTTTGTGAAGACAGAACCAAAGTATGTATTTAATTGGTCTGCCATTTCTTTGTTCCCCATTATAAATTCCCCTGATTCTGACTGCAAGGGACCTATGCTTGACTTCACCAATCTTTTTCTCTTCACATATCTATAGAAGCTTTTAAAGTCAGTTTTTATGTTCCCTGAAAGCTTACTCTCATAGTCTATTTTCCCCCTCTTAATTAATCCCTTTGTCCTCCTTTGTTGAATCCTAAACTGCTCCAAATCCTCAGGTTTGCTGCTTTGTCTGGCCAATTTATATGTCCTCTCCTTGGATCTTATGCTATCCCTAATTTCCCTTGTTAGCCACGATTGATTCACCTTTTTTGTTTTATTTTTATGCCAAACAGGGATGAACAAATTCTGTAGTTCATCCATGCGATCTTTGAATGTTTGCCGTTGCCCATCCACCATCAACCCTTTGAGTGCCATTCTCCAATTAATCCTACTCAACTCGCACCTCATACCATCGTAGTTTCCTTTATTTAAATTCAGGACCCAATCTCTGAGTCAACTACTTCACTCTTCATCTTAATGAAGACTTCTATCATATTATGAGCGCTGCGCCCCAAAGAGCCTCGCACAACAAGATTGTTAATTGTTCCTTTCTCATTACATAATACCCAGTCTAAGATGGCCTGATCGCTAGTTGGTTCCTCGACATGTTGGTCCAGGAAACCATCCCGTATACACTCCAGGAATTCCTCCTCCACATTATTGTTACTAATTTGGTTAGCCCAATCTATATGTAAATTAAAGTCACCCATGATAACTGCTGTGCCCTTATTGCACGCGTCTCTAATTTCCCATTGAATGCCATCCCCAACCTCCGCATTACTGTTTGGGGGTCTGTATACAACTCCCACTAACTTTTCTGTCCCTTGGTATTTCTCAGCTCTACCCATACAGATTCTACATCATCAGAGCTAATATCCTTCCTTACAATTGTGTTAATCTCCTCTTTAACCAGCAATGCTACCCCACTTCCTTTTCCTTTTGCCTGTCTTTCCTGAATATTGAATACCCCTGGATGTTGAGTACCAAGCCCTGGTCACCCTGGCACCATGTTCCCGTAATCCCAATCATATCATATCCGTTTACATCTATTTGCGCAGCTAATTCATCCACCTTATTACGAATGCTCCTCGCTTTAAGACACAAAGCCTTCAGGCTTGTTTTTTTAACACTCTTCGACCTTTTAGAATTATTATTTACTGTGGCCATGTTTGATTTAAACCCTTGATTACTCTGACTGCCACTTTTGCTTTTCTCCTTCCTGTCTTTTGCTTCTATCCTTGTTTCCCTTTCCTCTGTCTCCCTGCACAGGTTCCCAACCCCCTGCCATTTTAGTTTAAATCCTCCCCCACAGCACTAGCAAACACTCCCCCTCGGACATCGGTCCCAGTCCTGCCCAGGTGCAAACCGTCCATTTTGTACTGGTCCCACCTCCCCCAGAACTGGTTCCAATGTCCCAGGAATTTGAATCCCTCCCCCTTGCACCATTCCTCTAGCCATGTATTCAGCTGAAATATCCTTCTATTTCTACTCTGACTAGCACGTGGCACTGGTAGCAATCCTGAGATTACTACCTTTGAGGTCCTAGTTTTTAATTTACCTCCTAACTCCCTATATTCAGCTTTTAGGACCTTATCCCGTTTTTTACCTATATCGTTGGTACCTATATGCACCACAACAACTGGCTGTTCACCCTCCCCTTCCAAAATGTTCTGTAGCCGTTCTGAGACATCCTTGACCCTTGCACCAGGGAGGCAACATACCATCCTGGAGTCTCGTTTGTGGCCGCAGAAACGCCTATCTATTCCCCTAACAGTTGAATCCCCTATCACTATAGCTCTCCCACTGCGAGACACTTATCCAGGGGTGGGTTAATGCTCGGGCCTAGGGAACCCTTACCCAGGAAGTGGATTAATGCTCGGGCCGAGGGAGCCCTTACCCAGGAAGTGGATTAATGCTCGGGCTGAGGGAACCCTTTCCCCGGGGGGTGGATTAATGCTCGGGCCTACGAGGCCCCCGCCACTCTCTCATTCCCGAGCGACCACCTCCATCCCTTTCCTGCCGACTGTCTGAGGCTGAACCAGACTGTTCACAACCTCGACATCCCATTTGACCCTGAGCTGAGCTTCCGACCACATATTCTCTCTGTTACCAACACCTCCTCCTTCCACCTCTGTAACATTACCTAACTCCGCCTCTGCCTCCGCCCATCTGCTGCTAAAACCCTCATCCCTGCCTTTGTTGCCTCCAGACTCGACTATACCAATGCTCTCCAAGTCAGCCTCCCATCTTTCACCCTCCGTAAGCTTCAGCTCCTCCAGAACTCTGCTGCCCATCTCCTGACTCACACCAAGTCTCGTTCACCCATCACCCCTGTGCTCACCGACCTGCACTGGCTCCCTATCCGGCAACTCCTCAAATTTAAAACATTCATCCTTGTTTTCAATTCCCTCCATGGCCTTGCTCCTCCCCATCTCTGAAACCTCCTCCAGCCCTACAACCCTCCAAATTATCTGTGCTCCTCTAATTCTGGCCTCTTGAGCATCCCCGATTTTTATTGTTCCACTATTGGTGGCCGTGCCTTCAGCTGCCGAGGCCGCAGGTCTGGGATTCAGAAAACCCACCTGCCTCTCTCCTCCTTTAAAATGATCCTTAAAAACTATCTCTTTGACCAAGATTTTTGCCTGTCCTAATATCTCCTTACGTGGTTTGGTGCCATATTTTGTCTGATAACATTCTTGTGAAGAGCCTGGGAACATTTTACTGCAGTAAAGGCGCTACATAAATGCAAGTTGTTGTTGTTGACTCATGAGCAGGTAGAGAAGGATCATCCACTCGACACTTCTAGCTGAAGATAGTTACAAATAATTCGGCCTTGTCTTTTGCACTTATATGATGGTCTCCGCCATCATTGAGGATGGGAATGTTCATGGAGCCTCCTCCTCCTGTTAGTTGCTTACTTGTCCACTACCATTCGTGACTAGATGTGGCAGGACTGCAGAGCTTTGATCTGATGCTCTGATTGTGGGATTGCTTGGCATGCTGCTTCCTCTGTTTAGCATGCATGTAGTCCTGTGTTTTAGCTTCACCAAGTTGGCTTCTCATTTCAGGTACACCTGGTGCTGTTCCCAGCATGCACTTCTGCACTCCTCTTTGAATCAGGGTTAGTCCTCTGGTTTGATGATGATAGAGGAGTGAGGGGTATGCTGGGCCATGAGGTCATAGAACGTAAGAATTAGGAGCAGGAGTGGGCCATATAGCCCTTCGAGCCTGCTCCCCCATTCAATAAGATCATGGCTGATCATTGACCTCAACTCCACTTTCTCACCCGAACCCCATAACCCTTGATTCCCCTAGAGTCCAAAAATCTATCAATCTCAGCCTTGAATATACTCAACGACTCCGCCTCCACAGCCCTCTGGGGCAGAGAATTACAAAGATTTACAACCCTCTGAGTAAAGAAATTCCTCCTCATCTCAGTCTCAAATGGACAACCCCTAATCCTGAGACTATGCCCCCTAGTTCTAGACACTCCAACCAGGGGAAACAACCTCTCAGCATCTACCCTGTCAATCCCCTTCAGAATCTTGTATATTTCAATGAGATCACCTCTCATTCTTATAAACTCCAGAGAGTATCGGCCCATTCTACACAATCTCTCCTCATAGGACAGCCCTCTCATCCCAGGAATCAATCTAGTGAACCATCGTTGCACCAGCTCCAAGGCAAGTATATCCTTCCTAGATAAGGAGACCAGAACTGTGCACAGTACTCCAGGTGTGGTCTCACCCAGGCCCTGTGCAATTGCAGTAAAACTTCCTTACTCTTATACTCCAACCCCCTTGCAATAAAGGCCAACGTGCCACTTGCCTTCCTAATTGTTTGCTGTACCTGCATGCTAACTTTCATAGAATTATAGAATGGTTACAGCACAGAAAGAGGCCATTCGGCCCATCGAGCCCGTGCCGAATCTCTGCAAGAGCACTTCAGCTAGTCCCACTCCCCGCCCTTTCCCTGTAACCCTGCATTTTTTTCCCTTTCAGGTATTTATCCAATTCCCGATTGAAAGCTGTGATTGAATCTGCCTCCACCACCCTTTCAGGCAGCGCATTCCAGATCCTAACCACTCGCTGTGTAAAAAAGTTTTCCCTCATGTCGCCTTTGGTTCTTCTGCCAATCACCTTAAATCTGTGTCCTCTGGTTCGCGACCCTTCTGCCAATGGGAACAGTTTCTCTCTACTCTGTCCAGACCCCTCATGACTTTCTGTGTTTCCTGTACGAGGACAACTAAATCTCTCTGAACACCAACATTTAATAGTTTCTCATCATTTAAAAAATATTCTGTTTCTCGATTCTTCCGATCAAAGTGAATAACCTCACATTTCCTCACATTATACTCCATCTGCCACCTTATTGCCCACTCACCTGTTTATACCCCATTGCAGGCTCTTTGTGTCCTCCTCGCAGCTTACTTTCCCAGTTGCAGTTTGTGGTGGAATACATTCTGCGATTGCCCACAGTGTTGTGTCGGTACCTTTCTACCTAGACACAATTTAGGACTCAGAACTCAGAGATTCAAACATGAAGTGCTTTACTGGAAGGAAAGGAAGTTCTGGCAAGTTCCGAACAAAGAGAGCTAAACTTAACAGAGAACACCCAACCATTTATCTCCTGTGACAGCGCCACCACAGGTGGGAGGAGAACACACAATACATAACATTTCCTCCCCTCTTAAATGGAAGGTCCACATTATTCCTCAACAGGTAAGTTACTTTCAATGCACTCAACGAACCTAGGGTAGAGGTAGACTGCCTCAAACCCTGACTTTACCCTGGGGTTTATTCTGCCCCAGTCTTGTGGGTAAGTGACTAAGCCTACAGATCCAAGCGTCTTGGAGTCCGCCGCTCTCTGACAGGATACCGGCAGTCATCGCTGGCTTCCACAGCAGTAGGCATTGTCACAGGCCTGGATGGAGAAGGTGCCTGTGTCAGTCGAAAGTCAGGAGTTTGCACAGATGGAACAGTCTCTTTGACTTCCTGTGTTGGAGAAGAACACTGTGGCAAAGGATGCTGGTTTGCAGTATCATCCGGAAACAGTTCAGGCCAACCAGCCGTTGGAGCCTCTGTGGCTGTCTCTGCTCCTAGCAACAGTTGATCTGTGTGTCTTCTCCAGACGACGTCCTCAGCAGTCTCAACCATGTAAGACACAGGGCCCGTCTGTGCGATCACCGTAGCAGGAACCCATTTCGGTCCAGTGTTGTAGTTTCGAGCTAGCACGTGCTCTCCAGGGTGAAACCGTCTCTCCTTGGCTCTTTTCTCTCTCTTTTCAACTTGAGCTTGTTGTTGACAATGGACAACCTGTTCTGCCCTTGGAGGTTTGAGTAAGTCAAAACTTGTCCGCAACTGCCTCTTCATCATGAGCGAAGCGGGGGAAGTTTTGGTTGTGGCATGCGGCTCGTTCCTGTAGGACAACAGGAAGCTGTTCAGACATTGGTGGATTGAGCCCTGACCTTGCGATGCCTTCAAGGCGTGCTTCAAAGTTTGATCAAACCTTTCTGCCTGGCCGTTAGTAGAGGGGTGATAGGGCGCAGACCTGATGTGTTGGACACCATTCACATGCAGGAAGGTTGTAACTCCTGTGATACAAATTGTGGACCGTTGTCACTTACGAGTTGTTCCGGTGAGCCATAACGGCTGAACATCTCACCAAGTTTCTCAATTGTTTTCTCTGCCGTGGTAGACCTCATCACAGCGACCTCCAGCCACTTGCTACGAGCGTCCACAACCACCATAAACATCTTCTCTTCGAAAGGACCGGCGAAGTCCACATGTACTCACTGCCACACTTCTGCAGGCCAATCCCAGGGGTGTAGGGTTGCCAGCTGTGGAACATTCCAGACCCTTTGACATGGGGAACATGTTTTGGCTTTCTCCTCAATATTCCCATCGAGACCTGGCCACCAGAAGTAGCTTCTTGCCATTTCCTTCATCCGAACCATCCCACTGTGGCCTGTATGAAGTTGTTGCAGTATAGGTTCCCTCAGAGGTGGTGGAATGATGACACGGCGTCCCCAAAGAAGACAACCTGCCTGGACGGAGAGCTCATTTCTTTTTGAAACGTAAGGTTTCAAACTAGGAGAATCTCCTATAGCTCTCCCTCGAATGACATCGTCCATTACCTCAGACAGGACTGGATTGTTGCGGGTGTACCTTCGCACCTGAATTGCAGTGACAGGTGCTCCCTTCACTTGTCTAAAGTATAAGATGTCTATCTGACGAGGCTCTGGGGGAGTAACAGGCAAGGGTAGCCTCGAGAGACCATCTGCGTTGCCGTGCAAGTCTGATTTGCGATATTTGATGTCGTATGTGTGTCCTGACAACAGTAAAGCCCACCTTTGCATCTTGCTTGCAGCGAGAGATGGAATTCCGGTGTGGGGCCCGAAGATTGAAGTCAATGGACGGTGGTCCATCAGGAGTGTGAACCTTCTCCCAAACAGGTACTGATGAAATTTTCGAATTCCAAAAACGATTCCCAAGGCCTCGCGCTTGATCTGCGCATAGTTACTCTCGGCCTTGTTCAAGGTGCGTGATGCGAAGGCGATAGGTTTCTCTTCACCTGAAGGCATGATGTGGGATATGACTGCTCCCACACCATATGGTGATGCATCACATGCTAGCTGCACAGGTAGCTTTGGGTCGAAGTGTGTCAGGACCTTCGATTTCAGCAATGCTTTCTTTGCTTGGGCGAAAGCTTCGTTGCACAGTTCAGTCCATTTCCATGTTTTGCCTTGACATAGCAGCTTCAGCAATGTTGCTAAGTCTGGAATAAACTTCCCATAGCAGTTAAGTAGCCCCAGAAATGAACGTAACTGGCTCACATTCTGGGGTGCTGGGGCATCCACGATCACCTTGACCTTTGACGGCGCCTTATGCAGGCCAGTAGCATCAATCACATGCCCCAGGTACTCAACTGAAGACTGAAAGAATTCACATTTGTCTTTACGAACTCTGAGTCCGTACTCTTTCAGTCGTTGTAGTGTCGCGTCCAAGTTCAGAAGACGATCCTCCTCATTTGTCCCAGTGACAAGGATGTCGTCCAGGTAGCACTGGACTCCTGGCAGTCCACTCAAAATCTGATCCATTGCCCTTTGGAATAGAGCAGGGGCCGACGTAATTCCAAATGGAAGGCGGCAGTACCTGTATAGCCCCTTGTGTGTCACAATTGTCAGCAGCTCCTTTGATTTGTCATCGACATGCATTTGTAGGTAAGCCTGGCATAAGTCTATTTTGCTGAACTTTTGCCCTCCGGCCAGGCCCATAAAAAGATCCTCAATGAGGGGAAGAGGGTACTGTTCCACAGACAGCGCTGGGTTAATAGTCACTTTAAAATCCCCGCAGATTCGAACAGATCCATCCTTTTTCAGGACAGGAACAATGGGTGTGGCCCATTTGCTCACGCTCACAGGCTTCAGGACTCCATTCTCGACAAAGGCCTCCAAGTTAGCCTCAACTTTTGGCCTAATTGCATAGGGTACAGGTCGGGCTTTGTGAAACTTCGGCTTGCTGTCAGGTTTAATGTCCAGTCTCACGCTGATCTTTTTCATGCTCCCAAGTTCCCCATTGAAGAGTTCTGCATGTTTGTCTAACACTGCAGTCAGACCTGACTCCCCTTTTGACATCATGCGGACTGCAGGCCAGTCCAGCGTGATTTTCTTTAGCCACGCACGTCCCAGTAGCGATGGGTAATTTCCCTTTACCACATATAGTGGCAGTTTTGCAGTCTGTCCATTCAATTTAACTGTCACCTCAATGACACCTCTCATGGCCACAGGTTCACCGGTATACGTCTTTAGCACAATGTTTGTTGGCTGAAGGGTAAGATGCTTTAGCATTTTGTTGTAGACAGTGTCTGAAACAAGGGACACAGCCGTGCCTGTGTCCACCTCCATCCGCACTGATTGTCCCTCCACCAGTGGTGACACCCAGTAGCCATTTAAATCACCTGCAACCGTCAGTATGTGCACCTCTTCCTCCTCAGAGGTGTCGCTCCCCTCTGTTTTGCTTGTTCCATCATACTGCACTGAATGAACACTCTTTTTCCTCTCTTGTCCAAATACAGACATTTTGCTTCCATGCTTCCCAGATCTGTCTGTTCTTTTTTTACCTCTACAGGCGCGTTCAATGTGACCCTTTTTGTCACAATTTCGGCATTCCAGCTCCATACACCAGCAGTCATTAGCGTGATGGCCCGTTTTCCCACAATGGTAACATGTGCCGTTCCGCGCACCTTTAGGCTCAGACGACACCTTGTGAACTCTCCCTGTTGAACTCAACTGGTGAGCCTCCTTTTCTGCCATCTCCATGGAGACACTAACTTCAATGGCCTTTTCAAGAGTAAGGTTGTCCTCAGTAAGAAGGCGCTTCTGTGTGGCTGCATTTTGCAGACCACACACAAGTCTGTCTCTAATGGTGTCATTCAGCACCTCCTTGAACTGGCAGTGTTCTGACAACCTTTTTAAAGCAGCAATAAACATCATCACTGATTCCCCCTCCTCTTGATTCCGTTTGTGAAATCTAAATCTCTCAGCAATAACCAGAGGTTTTGGTGAAAAATGTGCTCCAAGAATTTCCACTAGTTGCTTATATGTTTTAGTTCCTGGCTTATCTGGCTGCACGAGGCTGCGAAGTAAATTGAATGTCTTCGGCCCGATTACACTCAAAAAGGTAGGCACGACCTTTTCATTTGCCACTGCATTCACCAATACAAAATAGTCAAAACGTTCTGTATAAGCGCTCCATTGCTCCACATTTTCATCAAAATCACCGATGTTTCCTAATATAGTAGCCATCTCATGCTTCAAATTAAATTTTCTGTTTACTCACTGCACCCGTAACGTACGCAGATTCATCCGCTCCTCGTTGCCACTTGTTGTGTCGGTACCTTTCTACCTAGACACAATTTAGGACTCAGAACTCAGAGATTCAAACATGAAGTGCTTTATTGGAAGGAAAGGAAGTTCTGGCAAGAACACACAATAGAACACACAATACATAACACACAGCACCTTGTGGCTGCCCAGTTTTGAGCTGTTAGGTCTGTTCTCAGTCCATTTCACTTAGTAAAGTGGTAGTGCCGCACAATACAACGGAGTGTGTCCTCAGTGTGAAGATTTGGTAACATCTGCAAATTTTGGCAACATGCCTCCAATTTTTGAGCCCATATAATGGTGAACAACATGGGTCCCAGCATGGATCTTCTCACTTTCTGCCAGTCTGAGAAACTTCCCTTAGCTCTTACTCTCTGATTTGTGTTTTGTAGCCATCTTTTCACGAAAACATGCTACTTGGCCCTTGACTCCACACGGCCTGACCTTTGACTCCACAAAATCTGACCTTTGGTCACCTTGTAGATCATACACACTGCAGACAAAGTGCACCAGGGATGGAGGGGATCGATATTGAGTCCTGTGGGAAGTGTCTTGCTGAAGTGAACTTCTCTGCCCCGTGTGTTTTGATGGATCGCTAGTGGCGTTTTTCACCTATTTCCACCTTGGAAAAAAATTGCTGCCATTAACAGCTTCTCAGGTAAGTCTTACAAAATAACAGGACTGCACTGAAATTAGAAAACATTTAGCAATTAAACCAGACTGGGCGGGGCCTGAGGTATGAGTGGGTAACCGAAAAGTGGCAGCCAGTGTACTTACATAGAAACACAGAAGATAGGGGCAGGAGTGGGCCATTCGGCCCCTCGAGCCTGCTCCCCATTCAATGAGAGCATGGCTGATCATCCAAACTATGTACCCTGTCTCTGCCTTCTCCCCATATCCCTTTATCCCTTTAGCCTTAAGAAATATATCTAACTCCTTCTTGAATATATTTAATGAATTGGCCTTTACTGCCGGCAGTGGTAGAGAATTCCACAGGTTCACCACTCTCTGGGTGAAGAAATTCCTCCTCATCTCAGTCCTAAATGGCTTACCCCTTATCTTTAGACTGTGACCCCTGGTTCTGGACTCACCTGCCATCAGAAACATCCTTCCTGCATCTAGTCTCTCTAGTCCTGTTAGAAGTTTATAAGTTTCAATGAGATCCCCTCTCATTCTTCTAAACTCTAGCGAATATAAGCCTAATCAACCCAATCTCTCTTCATATGTCATCCCTGCCATCCCAGGTATCAGTCTGGTGAATCTTCGCTGCACTCCCTCCATGGCAAGAACATCCTTCCTCAGATAAGGCAACCAAAACTGCACACAATACTCAAGGTGTGGTCTCACCAAGGCCCTGTACAACATACAGCAAGACATCCTTGCTCCTCTCGCTATGAAGGCCAACATACCATTTGCCACCTTAACCGCCTGCTGCACCTGCATGCTTACCTTCAGCAACTGGTGCACAAGGACACCAAGTCTCGTTACAACTCCCCTTTTCCCAATCTATTGCCGTTCAGATAATAATCTGCCTTCCTGTTTTTGCCACCAATGTGGATAACCTCACATTTATCCACATTATACTGCATCTGTCATGCATTTGCCCACTCACACAACCTGTCCAAATCATACTGGAGTTTCTCTGCATCCTCCTCACAGCACACTCGCCCACACAGCTTTGTGTCGTCTGCAAACTTGGAGATATTACATCTAGTTCCCTCATCTAAATCATTAATATATATTGTGAATAGCTGGGGTCCTAGCACTGATCCCTGCGGTACATCACTAGTCACTGCCTGCCACTCAGAAAAAGACCCATTTATTCCAACTCTTTGCTTCCTGTCTGCCAACCAGTTCTCTATCCAAGTCAGTACCTTGCCCCCAATCCCATGTGCCTTAACGTTGCATGCTAATCTCTTATGCGGGACCTTAGCGAAAGTCTTCTGAATGTCCAAATACACCACATCCACTGGTTCTCCCTTATCAATTCTAACAGTTACATCCTCAAAAAATTCCAGTAGATTTGTCAAGCATGATTTACTTTTAGTAAATCCATGTTGACTTTGTCTGATCCTGTCACTGTTTTCCAAGTGCTCTGCTATTACATATTTTATAATAGACTCTAGCATTTTCCCCACTACCGATGTCAGGCTAACCGGTCTATAATTCCGTTTTCTCTCTACCACCTTTTTTTAATAGTGGGGTTGCATTAGCTACCCTCCAATCCATGGGAACTGTTCCAGAGTCTGTTGAATTTTGGAAGATGACGAGCAATGCATCTCCTATTTCTAGGGCCACTTCCTTAGGCAACCTGGGATGTACTTCACACAATGGCGGAGGGACCGGGCATGTGGGTTTCTGTATAATTTATTAATGAATGTTGTTGATTGCCCCTCCGGACCGAATCTCGATGGAATAATTTTAAAAAATGTTCCCTACCTCAATTGGTGCTTTCAATGGCGGGGCGTTTACCCAGAATTCCCCGCGGGGCAGAATGTGCCCTATCAATGACTACAGGAGCCCACTGCGCAGGCGTGGGACCGGGCAGAGCTCTGAGCATGCGCAGTGCGTGGGTTAGCGATGGGCTGGCGCGGAAGAGACGTTCCAGGAGGCGGTAGGAAATTGTGGGCTCGGGGAGAAATTGGACCCGCGGGTGGGCTGGGAAGCTTCATAAACACCCGGTGTCGGCCTCAGGCCCCGGGTTTACCCCGCGGGGACAGGCCCGGCTACCTGGCCGCCATCTTGGACAGGGTGGATGATTCTGTGAAAACCAACAGAACCAAACAAAGAAATGATCTGATACAACAGCAAAATACTGCGGATACTGGAAATCTGAAATAACAACAGAAAATGCTGGAAACAGATTTTAAGCAAGTGCAGAGACCGGGGGAGGGGGAGGGGGAGGGGAAGAAGGAACAGTCTGTGCTAGGGTAGGAGGCAGGAGAGATAAAATGTTACAAATGGGGACGGCAAAAACCATAAACAGCCTGAGAAATGGGGGCAGGGGTTATAGTCTGAAATTGTTGAACTCAATGTTGAGTCCGGAAGGCTGTAAAGTGCCTAATCGAAAGATGAGGTGCTGTTCCTTGAGCTTACGTTGAGCTTCATTGGAACAATGTAATAGGCCGAGGACAGAGAGATCAGAGCGGGAGTGAAGCGAAGAATTAAAGTGACAGGCGACTGGAAGCTCGGGGTCCCCCTTACGGACTGAACGGAGGTGTTCCACAAAGCGGTCGCCCAATCTGCGTTTGGTCTCCCCAATGTAGAGGAGACCGCATCGTGAGCAGCGAATACACTATACTAGATTGCAAGAAGTACAAGTAAATCACTGTTTCACCTGGAAGGGTGTTTAGGACCCTGTACAGTGGTAAGGGAGGAGGTAAAAGGGCAGGTATTGCAACTCCTGCGCTTACACAGGAAGGTGTCGGGCAAAGGGGAAGGGGTGTTGGGGGTGATTGAGAAGTGGACCTTCACATGGTCCATCTCCGACTCTTCCCTTTACTTCCTTGACTTCTCCGTCTCCATTTCTGGTGATAGGCTGTCGACAAACATCTACTACAAGCCCAGTGACTCCCACAGCTACCTGGACTACACTTCCTCCCACCCCGCTTCCTGTAAGGACTCTATTCCTTTCTCCCAGTTTCTCCGTCTCCACTGTGTCTGTTCTGACGATGCCACCTTCCATACTAGTGCTTCTGACATGTCTTCCTTTTTCCTCAACCTAGGATTCCCCTCTACTGTGGTTGACACGGCCCTTGACCGTGTCCGTTCTATCTCCCGCACTTCTGCTCTCACCCCTGCCCCTCCCTCCCGGAACCACGATAGGGATCCCCTTGTCCTCACCTTTCACCCCACCAGCCTCCACAGTCAACGGATCATCCTCCGCCATTTCTGCCACCTCCAGCGTGATCCCACCACCAAACACATCTTCCCCTCCCAGCATTCTGAAGGGACCGTTCCCTCCGCGACACCCTGGTCCACTCCTCAATCACCCCCAACAGCCCTTCCCCTTCGCCCGGCACCTTCCCGTGCAAGCACAGGAGATGCAATACCTGCCCTTTTACCTCCTCCCTTCCCACTGTCCAGGGCCCCAAACACCCCTTCCAGGTGAAACAGCGATTTACTTGTACTTCTTACAATCTAGTATATTGTATTCGCTGCTCACGATGCGGTCTCCTCTACATTGGGGAGACCAAACACAGATTGGATGATCGCTTTGTGGAACACCTCCGTTCAGTCAGTATGGGTGACCCTGAGCTTCCGGTCGTCTGTCACTTTAATTCACCGCTTCACTCCCACTCTGATCTCTCTGTCCTCGGCCTATTACATTGTTCCAATGAAGCTCAACGTAAGCTCGAGGAACAGCACCTCATCTTTCGATTAGGCACTTTACAGCCTGCCGGACTCAACATTGAGTTCAACAATTTCAGACTATAACCCCTGCCCCATTTTTCAGGCTGTTTATGTTTTTGCCGTCCACATTTACAACATTTTATCTCTCCTGCCTCCTACCCTAGCACAAACTGTTCCTCCCTCCCCTCCACGACCCCCTTTCCCTGTCTCTGCACCTGTTTTAAATCTGTTACATCTCTCGCCTTCTCCAGTTCTGATGAAGGGTCCCAGACCTGAAACGTTAACTCTGTTTCTCTCTCCACGGATGCTGCCTGGCCTGCTGAGTGTTTCCAGCATTTTCTGTTGTTATTAAAGAATTGACCTTCCTTGGTTATCGATCTTTTCACTAAATTTAAACAGAACACCAACAACAACTTACCTTTATATAGCGCCTTTAAAACATCCCAAGGCGCTTCTCAGTAACGCAGTCAGACAATAATCGACACACATACTGTGTTTGTGGGCCAGTGCACTGACACAAAGTTCCTTCACAACTGTAACAATTTTGTTACGGTTGCTGTGAAGGCTGCGCTCACTCTGCTCGCACACCTGGTCTCCAAAGGAGGTAAAACAGGACTAATGCTGCCGAGCTCAGCTCTTTTTGATCAGAAAATATCAACTGTTTCGCCTCGCCAGAAAATGCACAAAAGAGGCAGCAGTGCTGATTGGCTGCCCAGGAAAGTCCTATTTAGATTAAACTCCTTCACCCAGAGAGTGCTGAGAATGTGGAACTTGCTGCCACAGGGAGTAGTTGAGGCGAAGAGCATGGATACATTTAAGGGGAAGCTGGATAAACACATGGGAGAAAGGAATAGAAGGAGATGCTGATAGGGTGAGATGAAGAGAGATGGGAGGAGGCTCGTGTGGAGCATAAACACCGCATGGACCAGTTGGGCCGAATGGCCTGTTTCTGTGCTGTACAATCTGTGTAATTCTATGTAATAAGAGAGGATAGAATGTTCCATAGAAACTGGAATTATCTGTTCTGCAGTTTTATCCTGAACTTACAGTGATGTCTTTTGTAAACTGCTTTTACAGGGAATATCACCAGCCTTTGAATGTGGAAGGAGAAATGTTTGCCTGTTCTGTCTGTGGGAAAAGATTTCAAACATCACTGTGACTGGAAAAGCACCGAGACACACACACCCGAGTGAGAGTGTTCCAGTGCACTGACTGTGGAAAGAGCTTTAACCAGTTACACAGCCTGAAAAAGCATCGCACCATTCACAGCGGGGAGAAACCGTACACGTGTACTGTGTGTGGACGAGGCTCCAACTGATCATCCAACCTGGAGAGACACAAGGACACCAGCACCACGGAGAAACCGTGGAAATGTGGGGACTGTGGGAAGGGATACAATTACCCATCCCAGCTGGAAATTCATCGACGCAATCACACCGGGGAGAGGCCGTTCACCTGCCCCGTGTGTGGGAAGGGATTCACTTGGGCATCCGTCCTCCGAACACACCAGCGAATTCACACTGATGAGAGACCGTTCAGTTGCTCTCTGTGTGGGAAGAGGTTCAGGCAGTCAGCCACCCTCATTGGGCACAAACGTATTCACACCGGGGAGAAGCCGTTCACCTGCACGGTGTGTGGGAAGGGATTCATTTCTTTTTCCCACCTCACTCTTCACAAGCGAGCTCACACTGGAGAGAGACCGTTCATCTGCTCTATGTGTGGGAAAGGATTCAGTTCTTCATCCAACCATTTGAGACACCAGGCTGATCACACTGAGGAGAGGCCGTTCACCTGCTCTGTGTGTGGGAAGGGATTCACCCGTTCATCCCACCTTCTGACTCATCAGCGCATTCACACCGGGGAGAGGCCATTTACCTGCTCTGTGTGTGGAAAACAATACATTTGTTCATCCCACCTCACTGCTCACCAACTTGTTCACTCTGATAAGAGACCTTTTAAATGTTCTGATTGTGAGAAGAGCTTTAAAAGCACAAATGAGCTGGTGAAACACCAGCGAGTTCACACTGGGGAGAGGCCGTTCGCCTGCTCCGTGTGTGGGAAGCGATTCACTCGTTCATCCCATCTGCTGGCACACCAGCGAGTTCACAAGTGACTGCAGGGGTTGGATTCTGCTGTTAATCTCATCCAACAGCTTGCATTTAGATAGCACCTTTAACTCTGCTGCCTGCATCCTAACTCGCACCAAGTCCCGTTCACCTGAGAATATAGAATTCTGGTGTCAGAAGTGGGATCTCAACGGACGATCACCGAGAATTCGCGAAATTAAGAGCCGAACTAGTTTTGGACGTGAGAGGAGGAAATGGGCCCCCGGAGTGAGTATGTTTAAATTTACCACTTCGGTTTTCCTCTGATCCGTAAGTCCGATAAAAGTTTTGCCACTCGCTAATTCTTGTGTGGTGTCCCGACGAGATCTGGGTCAATCTGGCGAATACTGTGTAAACTTAGGAAATAAGTATCCAAGTCGGGTAAAGCGCCGGCCTCGTATTTCACTTGGCCCGCTCAGGCTCCGATTGGACTAAAAAGTAGATAAGTGATTTTAAAGAAAGAGAAAAGGAATACTTGAAAGAAAGTAAAAAGAGAGAGTCGGGGACTCTAGAGCTATAGCAACTTGTACTCGGGGAGTGCAAGATAAGGGTCGTACGATTAGAATAATTAGGCTAAGAATACCTGTACCAGGCGGTGACAGAGGCTAAATTTACGATTTGAATAATTAGGCTAAGAATACCTGTACCAGGTGGTGACAGAGGCTAAGAATACCTGTACCAGGCGGTGACAGAGGCTAAAATTACTATTTGACTATAGACGACTCACTGTGTTTTTGTTAAGTCTAAGTGTTGTACTGTGTTTTTGTTAAGTCTAAGTATTGTAAGTATTGTAGTGTTGCGTTGCATTTTGTGTGCCGGTATCCGTGAAATATATAAGACACGTGCAAAAAGTAACTCGAATCCTGAAAAAGAACCCTTAGTGTAAGAGAACCATGGGTAATTACCTAGATACCACAAGTGATGAGGGCAGTGCCTTACAAACCTTATGTGACCAATACCCGGACAAAGCCCAACAATTGAGACAACTCTCAGGGGGTTTAAATAAAAAGTTAGGCAGCGAACAATGGCCACTAGGGGGTCCCAAAAGCTTAGAAACGGTTAAACAAGCTCAAGAAGTGATTTGGAAAAAGAATATGGGAAGTAAGACTAAGAAACTAATTGGACTCTGGCGACAGTATTGCCAAGAAATTAAAGACAGTTCCCTATTAGCCAACTGGCAAGAGAACGCTGTTAAGTTAGGAATAAAGCTAACTGAAGGAGGGAATCCTAAACCCATTGAAATACTTAAGAAAGAATGTGCACATGAGAAAAGGTCAAAATCTGAAATGGCGCCAGATAAAAAGGATAAAAATGAACTACGTAGTTCAATGGTTGGCCTTAGGTTGACGGAGGGAGACGGAACAGATGAGGACTTAAACAATTGGACAATTAGAACTCCTACCGCGCCACCTCCTCAGCCACCCCAATATAATAACATTTATCCCGACCTACCTCTTACAAATCAGACTGGCTTGATCCCTATTACGTCCGTTACCAGTCCACCGACACCCTCCCTTACTGTCCCAAGTCACTCCCCAATCACGCCGATTTCTGATGTTTATATAGACCCTGTTGCTTGTCGAACCCGATCGAAAGATCCAACAAATCCCAAGAAAGACGTGAAACCGGGGAATACCCCTAGTCCGAATTGGCAGAAGAAGAAGAAACGTAGACCCAGACAATTAGTACAACATAAACCAGCAAAAGCAGATGACACTGACTCATGTAGTGACCTTACTGATTCTGAAGACAACCTTTCACCCTTAAACAGTTCCGACTCAGAACCCGAAATTAGCCTTACTAAACCAAAACGAACGCCCAGAAATCTGCCGGTAAGAACAATGCCAAACCCGAATGCAGCGGCTGCCGCAGCCAACCCCACCATAGATGTATTTTTCCCTTGGAAACCTAATGAGATAATGGCTATCCTAACCGGTATGCCAGACAGGAAAAAGGCGCCGGCTAGGTTTGTGGACTTTCTTCGAACCACGATACAGGTGTACAATGCAGACTCCCGAGATCTATGGGCTTTGATTCAACAAGTTTTAACTCCTTCCGAACACACTAGATTTTTGGAACGCCTGACTCACCCTAATCATGCCGCTTTAGAGGCCGCCCACGCCCTCACAGCTGATAGGGAGCGACGCATGTTTGCAGCACTCAATGCTACACTCCAAAAACCTATCAATATATCTAATGTCCTAGATACTAAGCCAAAGAAAGATGAGGGACCTGAGGAATTTTTGGAAAGATTCTGTGAGGTTTATCAGGGACAGTCAGGGGGCACCAATTACCAAGCAGGAGCCAATTCACCCCAATTCTGTGCCATTCTGATGAACTGTCTCCTGGCTGCTGTGGCGACAGCCGTTAAAACCAATAATATGAACTGGGCAGAAAATACTCCAACTCAAATGGCTCGAGCCGTAAAGTATCATTGGAAAGAGGGTAAAGGAGGGGGGAACCAACCCCAGAAGACAGTCAAAACAGAATATGTCGTGAAGGAAGTCCCAATTCAACCACACACGATAGACAAGACAGGGTATCAGATGGAACCTCAATACTGTAACCCTGGAGGGGTAGACTCTCAGAATTATGGATATTACCCTCATCCAAACGGCTTCAATGCTACTGCATACGGCCAACCCTACGCCACTCCACAACAGAATTACGGAGGTAGAGGAAGGGGTAGAGGACAAGGACGGGGATACCAAGGTCAAAGACAAGGGCAGTGTTATAACTGTGGAAAGGATGGACATTGGGTCAGAGACTGCCCATCCTTAGCCTCTGGAGACCCACCTAGGAGAGGCAGGGGAGGATGGAGAAAAAACGGAGGAGGACCTAGAGGCAGGGGAGGATATACCAATTTCTCCCAGAATAATCCATTCCCACAGAATTGACTAGCTAATCTAGTGACCAGCAGTTCACAGTCGGCCCAAGAACCCTTATTAATGTTGCAAATCCAGGATCAATGGTACCCCTTTTTAGTAGACACTGGAGCCGCCATGTCCTCTGTCCAATCGGACCTTAAACTTCCCCGATCCAACAAGACCCAGGAATTATCAGGCTTCCAAGGTCAAAGGACCAAGTATGCTATGTCAGAACCAGTTCAGGTGACCTACAAAAATCAATCTGCAACCCACCAATTTGTAATCACTACCGGCTTGGACTGCAATTTAATGGCCAGAGACTTACTATGTGCATTCCAACTCAAACTTGATTGTGGTGATGAAGGAATAGCAATCGGACATTGGGCAAATAAAAGGCAATGTTATGTTTCGACTACACCTCAATGGTGGTCACTCGACCTCAATGCATCCTCCTATCATGTGACACTGGCATATGATCGAAGTGGAAAGGATAGGACCCTTGAGGAGTATTTTAAAAATCAGGAAGGTACGGAATGGACAATCTACCTCAAGGCTGTAGTAACTGGACCTGAGGGAAAAGCAGAGTTTGTGCAGGTCCCCTTACACTTGTGGAAGCAGCCTTCGACAGTGGCCCCTCATATCACGCGGGAAGTTAACCAGTCTTTCCACGCCAAAGATTTGGGGCCCATGGTAAAACGAGCGATCGATCAGGCAAACCCTGAATGCCACCAGCCGCAACAGTTACCCGGAGGTCTGATGGTCCAATTTTACCAAAACCCTGAGCCTAGCCTGACAGTGGTGCACCGTCATGTAGGTAAAGATATACTGGAGTATGTGAATCCCCAGGTATGGGCCGAAGACCCAACGCATGTAGGTCTAACCGGCATACAACCCATTGAGATCCCAGTGAAGGAAAATGTGACCTTGCCAACGGTACGACAATACCCTTTGAAGCAGCAAGCTATTCCGAGTATAGATAGACTCATTAAGGGATTGTTGGAGCAGGGAATTTTGGTAACATGCCAATCCAGTTGTAATACACCCATCCTAGCTGTTCCGAAAACTGGTAAGCCTGACCAGTATCGCCTAGTGCAGGATTTACGAACAATAAATGCAATTGTTCAGCCACTTCATGCACTGGTACCTAATCCAGCACACATCTTGGCCTCGATACCTGCTGATGCTAAAGTTTTTGCGGTAGTCGACCTCCAGCATGCCTTTTTCTCCCTACCACTGGCCGCTACTAGCCAATACCTTTTTGCCTTCACGTACAATGGCCAGCAGTATACGTGGACTCGATTACCCCAGGGCTTTGTGAATTCACCCACCCTGTTTTCGCGGTGCCTTCAACAGCAATTACAGACACTGACATTAAATCGTGGCTCTAATCTGATCCAGTATGTGGATGACCTTCTCATTGCCAGCCCTGATGAGCTAAGTAACAGAGAGGACACTATTCAGTTGTTGAACTATCTCTCAGAATTGGGATATGTGGTATCTCCAGCTAAAGTACTAGTGGCTAAGAAGACAGTTAAATTTCTTGGAGTTATGTTATCAGCAGAGAACCGCAGTCTGGAAACCAGTAGAATACAGCCAATATGCGAGACACCAGCCCCTAAAACGGCCAAACAAGTCAGACAGTGGCTGGGAATGGTTAATTATTGTCGACAGTGGATACCTAATATTGCAGTATTAACCAAACATCTGACTCCCTACACGGCTAAAGAGGGAGAGTTTGAGCTGGAACTAGAGGCACAGCAGGCATTTGAGGAATTAAAACAGGATCTGGTCCAAGCACCAGCCCTGGGACGACCCCTGCACGATAGACCATTCCAGTTATACTGCACAGTAATGAACGATTGCTCAACAGCAGTCCTGACCCAGAAGCATGGAGATAAGCATCGACCGGTAGCTTATTATTCATCAAAAATGGATCCGGTAGCTTTAGGACATCCCTATTGCACCCAGATCCTTACAGCCGTCTACAACAGTCTACAGTCAGCCGCTAACATGACACTTCAGCAGGATATTACTGTGTATAGCTGTCACTCAGTCACTGCGTTACTGGGGCAATTGCAGACCCAACACCTGACTACCGCCAGGCAAAATAAGTATGAAATATACTTACTGAACAATCCTAGGCTTACATTTAAACACTGTAGCACTATCAACCCTGCCAGTTTCATTGCAAACCCGCCTTCCGAGAGTGATGAACCAAGCCATGATTGCTTACACCTCATTAAGGATGATACCTCAGTCCGACCGGATTTGTTTGACACTCCTATTACGGATCCCGGTATTACCATGTATACGGATGGCAGTTCTTCAATTGATGACATGGGAAAACGAATTTCTGGTTATGCAATTGTGAATCAGGAAGGTGTCACCTTAGAATCAGCAGCCTTTGAATCCCTTTTTTCTGAGAACTGTTTGCACTCATACGAGCTTGTACTTTGGGAGAAGGATTACGAATTAATGTACATACAGACTCTAGATATGCCTTTGGAGTAGTTCACGACTTTGGACAATTGTGGAAAAATAGAGGATTTCTAACCTCTTCGGGCAGTCCGATCTCACACCGTCAGTTAGTTTCAGACCTCCTGCAAGCCCTTTTACTCCCCAAACAGATAGCTGTGATTAAATGCTCTGCCCATACCACTGGCCAAAACCCGGTAGATATAGGAAACCGCCGCGCTGATGAGGCGGCCAAAATTGCTTCTAGGAGTCACCAAATGATTGTGCCCCGAATTATGAGGCAGACTAAAAATTCCAACAAGAATCAGTCTACCTCGGAAAAACTAATGCCAACCATCCAAGAGGTGATTAAGTTGCAGGAGGACGCTCCTGATAGTGATAAGCATTTGTGGGGAGAATTGGGATGTGTATATAACCCTTTGTCAAAACTCTGGACTACTCCCGCGGAACAGACTTGCATGTCTGATGAGTTAGCTCTTTGGGTTATTGAATGTGTACACTTTGCAACTCATTGTGGTGCCAGGGCAGTGAGTGATGTGCTTCTAAGTACTTGGTGGCATCCAAGGCTTCAAGCAATAGCACAGAACATTAGCGATCGATGCCTGACTTGTCAACAACACAACCCTGGAAAGGGAGTGTCTTGCGAATGGGGAAAAACCCCTTTACCGGAGGGTCCCTTTGAGACCCTGCAAATGGACTACATTGAGTTGGAAAGATGTCAGTGTTACAAATACGTACTTGTCATTGTAGATGTATTTAGTAAATGGATCGAGGCATATCCAACCACAGACAATAAAGCCTCTACTGTTGTTAAGGTATTGCTGAGAGAGATCATACCTCGGTATGGTATTCCAACTCGGTTAAGTTCTGACAACGGTCCTCACTTCACTGCCGAAGTGAACAAGGAACTTTGTAGCCAGTTGAACATTCATCAGCAATTGCATTGTGCTTATCGACCACAGGCTGCAGGACTTGTCGAAAGAACCAATCAGACTCTGAAGAACAAACTTGCTAAACTGGTAGCCGAAACCGGCTTAACCTGGTTGAAATTGCCTCCTGTGGCTCTCTTTCAGATCCGCACCACACCCGCGGGTAAAGCACGACTTACCCCTGCTGAGATTATCTATGGTAAACCACTCAAGACTCCCTGGAACCAAAATGCTGCTACAACGGTGCATTTTCACCATATGACTGAAGAAATGACGACCTATGTCTTGGCTCTTACTAAGGTTTTACGTGGGCTGCATTCACAAGTCCGTGCTGCATATGGTGAACTTCCTGACTTATCTGGTTCTCTAAAAATTGAACCAGGTTCGTATGTGATGGTTAAGAACTGGACTCGTAAAAGTCTAGATCCAAGGTGGGAAGGTCCATATCAGGTCTTACTAACAACCCCGACTGCAGCTAAGGTCGAGGGAAGAAGCGCATGGGTGCACTTCCACCATTGTAAATTGATTGGAGAAACCAATCAAAAGGGGGGGAGATAATCAGTAGATTTCAGTACAGTATAGAGTAGATTTTACGAACAATCATTAGTTTTATTTTAATTGATAAGAGACTACAGAACTCATGCTCGGCCTTGATAAAGGTGACTGCAGTTTTACGAGGTCTGGTGTTGTGTTTGGATTGTTTTGGCCTGCCAAAATCCTACTTTTATTATACTTATTATATGATTTTTAATTTTTAATTTTTAAAATTTTAGCTTTAAGTTTTTAACTTTGGATCTTGTGTAAGCAGTTTGTTTTCCAGATTAATAACTAATAAGTCGCATTGATTGATCACGGAGGATCAAGATGAGGACCTTATTACTGCTTCTGAGCGTTATCCTGCTCGTGGGCGGGGCGGCGTTCAATCAACTGAAGAAATGCAAGAAAATCACACCTGGAAAAACCGTCCACCTGTGCCGAAGAGATATTCTCCAGTACAAAGACAAGAATCTTAAAGCTTTCGGATCCTGGAACGTGACTAAATGGGACTTCTGTAATGGACTATTAAAAAAGGAAATCAGCATCAGAGGAAATTGAACTACCAAGTATAGAGGGTGAAGCGAGTGAGATGTTAAAGGAGCAAGTCGAGAAAGAATTAATGGAGGAGGAGTATAATAGACTCAATAAAGTAGAGATGAACCAGTAGGATGAAGCCCAGAATCACAGGGTACCTTAGATGGTTATCATGGAATGATAAAAGGGGGGAATGAGAATATAGAATGCAAAAATAAGGTAACAACTCGCTCCGCATGGCCAAGGACCCTGCCAACCTAAAATGGAGGACCCTGTTAGCCTAAAATGGTGGTGCAATGTCGACATCGCTGAGTCACTTGCATATTGTAAGAGATGATCATGTTAACTCGGGAAAAGCTAAACTGATCTGTGGCTGCTAATATGGCTGGCACCCACGATGTCACACCTTGCTGGTGGAAACAGTGTAGGGCGGAGTGCAGAGGATATACAGACAATAGGCGATCAGAAAACACATTACCATTATTGAAAACGCATTACCATACTGATTAGGTGATCGTGAAACCATTACCCGCATATTTCCTAAACTATAAACCATTCAATGAAATGTGACTTCTTTATTTCAAACTGCCAGGCCAGGAAATCAATTTAAATGTGTACGTGCCCAGCTCGGGATTGGTGCAGACTGTAAGATGTGTTAATGTCTTTTCAAAAGTAAAGTATAATAATGTGACCCACAGTATGAAAGATTGCTTGCTCTGGTGGAACCTGTCGAGACTCTGCTGGAGTCAGAACTGTGCTGTATCAGAGTAAGTCTCCCGGGACGACAGAATAAAACAACTGTTGAACTAAACCAGTATTCGACTCAGTGTTTGTACTGAACCAGATTGAGGACCAAAAAATCCGTTTCAACACACCCATCTCCCCTGTGCTCGCTGACCTACATTGGCTCCCGGTTGAGTAACGCCTCGATTTTAAAATTCTCATGCTTGTTTTCAAATCCCTCCATGGCCTCGCCCCTCTCCTTATCTCTAACCTCCTCCAGTCTTACCACCCTCCAAGATCTCTGCCCTCCTCCAATTCTGCCCTCTTGAGCATCGTCCATTTTAATCGCTCCACCATTGGCAGCTGTGCCTTCAGCTGCCTGGGCCCTAAGCTCTGGAATTCCCTCCCTAAACCTCTTTGCCTCTCTTTCCTCCTTAAAGACGTTCTTTAAAACCTACCTCTTTAACCAAGCTTTTGATCACCTGCCTTAACATCTCCCTGCCTGGCTCGGTGTCGAGCTTTCGTGAAGTGCTTCGGGCACTTTATTAAAGACACACACAGCAGAAACACATTAATCTGATGGGAGATCACTGACACACCAAGCCACGAATAGAGATATTAGGACAGGTGACTAAAAGCTTGGTCAAAGAGATAGATTTAAAGGAGCGTCTTAAAGTATAAGGGGGAGGTAGCGAGGCGGAGAGATTTGGGGAACATCAGAACTAGGAGCACTCACTTAGTGCCCAACAATCTATCGATCTCAGCCTTGAATATACCCAACGACTGAGCCTCCACAGCCCTCTGGGGCAGAGAATTCCAAAGATTCACCACCCTCTGGGTGAAGAAATTCCTCCTCATCTCAGTCCTAAATGGCCGCCCCATTATCCTGAGACTGTGACCCCTGGTTCTGGACTCCCCAGCCAGGGGAAACATCCTCCCTGCATCTACCCTGTCAATCCCCCTCAGAATCTTGTATGTTTTAATGAGATCACCTCTCATTCTTCTAAACTCCAGAGAGTATCGGCCCATTCTACACAATCTCTCCTCATAGGACAGCCCTCTCATCCCAGGAATCAATCTAGTGAACCTTTGTTGCACCTCCTCTAAGGCCTTAGGTACCGAGATCAAAACTGTGCACGGTACTCCAGGTGTGGTCTCACCAAAGCCCTATCTAATTGCAGCAAGACTTCCTCACTCTTATACTTCCACCCTGCCACCCCATTGCAATAAAGGCTAACATACCGTTTGCCTTCCTATTTGTTTGCTGTACCTACGTGTTAACTTTCTTGCTGTACCTACGTGTTAACTTTCTTGCTGTACCTACGTGTTAACTTTCTTGCTGTACCTACGTGTTAACTTTCTTGCTGTACCTACGTGTTAACTTTCTTGCTGTACCTGCGTGTTAACTTTCTTGCTGTACCTACGTGTTAACTTTCTTGCTGTACCTGCATGTTCTGGGAGGGAAATCCAGAGCTTGAGGCCTCGGCAGCTGATGGCACAGCCGCCAATGGTGGGGCGATGGAAATCAGGGATGTGCAAGAGGGCAGAATTGGAGGCGCGCGGAGATCTCAGAGGTTCACATGGCTGGGGGCTACATAGATAGGTACTGAATCTCTTCATTCTGGCAGTTGGGGGGTTGTTTCTGATGTCAATAATCCCCTCTCACCTTTGATGTGTGAATGGCCCATCATGCCTGCAAACCTCGTTTTACATATAAATCCATTCAGCAAATTTATTGATCAAATGATGAACACGTAAACAGACCATGGTCCAATCCTCCAGCTCTATATTGACAGGAGGAAGTCTGTTCTATAACTCGAGGACACGCTCTGAATGGTGGTAATCACAAGTAGACTTTTAGGGGTACGGTAGCAAATTGGTAATGTTACCGGACCAGTAATCCAGAGACCCGAGTTGAAATCCCACCACAGCAGCTGGGGGATTTAAATTCAGTTAATTAAATAAATCTGGAATTAAAAAGCTAGCATCAGTACCATGGTAAACACCCGGTGCTGTTTCGTAGCACCAGCCTGTGTAACCAAGGGAAAGAGAGAATGGAACATTACTGAGAGAGTGGAACATTACTGAGAGAGTGGAACATTACTGAGAGAGTGGAACATTACTGAGAGAGTGGAACATTACTGAGAGAGTGGAACATTACTGAGAGAGTGGAACATTACTGAGAGAGTGGAACATTACTGAGAGAGTGGAACATTACTGAGAGAATGGAACATTACTGAGAGAGTGGAACATTACTGAGAGAGTGGAACATTACTGAGAGAGTGGAACATTACTGAGAGAGTGGAACATTACTGAGAGAGTGGAACATTACTGAGAGAGTGGAACATTGCTGAGAGAGTGGAACATTACTGAGAGAGTGGAACATTACTGAGAGAGTGGAACATTACTGAGAGAGTGGAACATTACTGAGAGTGGAACATTATTGAGAGAGTGGAACATTACTGAGAGAGTGGAACATTACTGAGAGAGGAACATTACTGAGAGAGTGGAACATTACTGAGAGTGGAACATTACTGAGAGAGTGGAACATTACTGAGAGAGTGGAACATTACTGAGAGTGTGGAACATTACTGAGAGTGGAACATTACTGAGAGTGTGGAACATTACTGAGAGAGTGGAACATTACTGAGAGAGTGGAACGTTACTGAGAGAATGGAACATTACTGAGAGAGTGGAACATTACTGAGAGTGGAACATTACTGAGAGTGTGGAACATTACTGAGAGCGGAACATTACTGAGAGAATGGAACATTACTGAGAGAGTGGAACATTACTGAGAGAGTGGAACATTACTGAGAGAGTGGAACATTGCTGAGAGAGTGGAACATTACTGAGAGAGTGGAACATTACTGAGAGAGTGGAACATTACTGAGAGAGTGGAACATTACTGAGAGTGGAACATTATTGAGAGAGTGGAACATTACTGAGAGTGTGGAACATTACTGAGAGTGGAACATTACTGAGAGTGTGGAACATTACTGAGAGAGTGGAACATTACTGAGAGAGTGGAACATTACTGAGAGTGTGGAACATTACTGAGAGAGTGGAAAATTACTGAGAGAGTGGAACATTACTGAGAGAGTGGAACATTACTGAGAGAGTGGAACGTTACTGAGAGAATGGAACATTACTGAGAGAGTGGAACATTACTGAGAGTGGAACATTACTGAGAGTGTGGAACATTACTGAGAGTGGAACATTACTGAGAGAATGGAACATTACTGAGAGAATGGAACATTACTGAGAGAGTGGAACATTACTGAGAGAGTGGAACGTTACTGAGAGAGTGGAACATTACTGAGAGTGGAACATTACTGAGAGAGTGGAACATTACTGAGAGAGTGGAACATTACTGAGAGTGGAACATTACTGAGAGAATGGAACATTACTGAGAGAGTGGAACATTACTGAGAGAGTGGAACGTTACTGAGAGAATGGAACATTACTGAGAGAGTGGAACATTACTGAGAGTGGAACATTACTGAGAGTGTGGAACATTACTGAGAGTGGAACATTACTGAGAGAATGGAACATTACTGAGAGAGTGGAACATTACTGAGAGAATGGAACATTACTGAGAGAATGGAACATTATTGAGAGAGTGGAACATTACTGAGAGAGTGGAACATTACTGAGAGAGGAACATTACTGAGAGAGTGGAACATTACTGAGAGTGGAACATTACTGAGAGAGTGGAACATTACTGAGAGTGTGGAACATTACTGAGAGAGTGGAACGTTACTGAGAGAATGGAACATTACTGAGAGAGTGGAACATTACTGAGAGACTGGAACATTACTGAGAGAGTGGAACATTACTGAGAGTGGAACATTACTGAGAGAGTGGAACATTACTGAGAGAATGGAACATTACTGAGAGTGGAACATTACTGAGAGAGTGGAACATTAATGAGAGTAGAACATTACTGAGAGAGTGGAACATTACTGAGAGAGGAACATTACTGAGAGAGTGGAACATTACTGAGAGAGTGGAACATTACTGAGAGAGTGGAACATTACTGAGTGGAACATTACTGAGAGAGTGGAACATTACTGAGAGAGTGGAACATTACTGAGAGTGGAACATTACTGAGAGAGTGGAACATTACTGAGAGAGTGGAACATTACTGAGAGAGTGGAACATTACTGAGAGAGTGGAACATTAATGAGAGTAGAACATTACTGAGAGAGTGGAACATTACTGAGAGTGGAACATTACTGAGAGAGTGGAACATTACTGAGAGAGTGGAACATTACTGAGAGAGTGGAACATTAATGAGAGAATGGAACATTACTGAGAGAGTGGAACATTACTGAGAGAGTGGAACATTACTGAGAGAATGGAACATTACTGAGAGAATGGAACATTACTGAGAGAATGGAACATTACTGAGAGAGTGGAACATTACTGAGAGAGTGGAACATTACTGAGAGAGTGGAACATTACTGAGAGAGTGGAACATTACTGAGAATGGAACATTACTGAGAGAGTGGAACATTACTGAGAGAGTGGAACATTACTGAGAGAGTGGAACATTACTGAGAGAATGGAACATTACTGAGAGAGAGGAACATTACTGAGAGAGGAACATTACTGAGAGAGTGGAACATTACTGAGAGAATGGAACATTACTGAGAGAGTGGAACATTACTGAGAGAATGGAACATTACTGAGAGAATGGAACATTACTGAGAGAGTGGAACATCCCTGAGAGAGTGGAACATCCCTGAGAGAGTGGAGCATTACTGAGAGAGTGGAACATTACTGAGAGAGTGGAACATTACTGAGAGAGTGGAACATTACTGAGAGAGTGGAACATTACTGAGAGAGTGGAACATCCCTGAGAGAGTGGAACATTACTGAGAGTGGAACATTACTGAGAGAGTGGAACATTACTGAGAGTGGAACATTACTGAGAGAGCGGAACATTACTGAGAGAGTGGAGCATTACTGAGAGAATGGAACATTACTGAGAGAATGGAACATTACTGAGAGAGTGGAACATTCCTGAGAGAGTGGAACATTCCTGAGAGAGTGGAACATTCCTGAGAGAGTGGAACATTACTGAGAGAGTGGAACATTACTGAGAGAGTGGAACATTACTGAGAGAGTGGAACATTACTGAGAGATTGGAACATTCCTGAGAGAGTGGAACATTACTGAGAGAGTGGAACATTACTGAGAGAGTGGAACATTACTGAGAGAGTGGAACATTACTGAGAGAGTGGAACATTACTGAGAGAGTGGAACATTACTGAGAGAGTGGAACATTACTGAGAGAGTGGAACATTACTGAGAGAGTGGAGCATTACTGAGAGAGTGGAACATTACTGAGAGAGTGGAACATTACTGAGAGAGTGGAACATTACTGAGAGAGTGGAACATTACTGATAGAATGGAACATTACTGAGAGAGTGGAACATTACTGAGAGAGTGGAACATTACTGAGAGAGTGGAACATTACTGAGAGAGTGGAACATTACTGAGAGAGTGGAACATTACTGAGAGAGTGGAACATTACTGAGAGAGTGGAACATTACTGAGAGAGTGGAACATTGCTGAGAGAGTGGAACATTACTGAGAGAATGGAACATTACTGAGAGAGTGGAACATTGCTGAGAGAGTGGAACATTACTGAGAGAATGGAACATTACTGAGAGAGTGGAACATTACTGAGAGAGTGGAACATTACTGAGAGAGTGGAACATTACTGAGAGAGTGGAACATTACTGAGAGAGTGGAGCATTACTGAGAGAGTGGAACATTACTGAGAGAGTGGAACATTACTGAGAGAGTGGAACATTACTGAGAGAGTGGAACATTACTGAGAGAGTGGAACATTACTGAGAGAGTGGAACATTACTGAGAGAGTGGAACATTACTGAGAGAGTGGAACATTACTGAGAGAGTGGAACATTACTGAGAGAGTGGAACATTACTGAGAGAGTGGAACATTACTGAGAGTGGAACATTACTGAGAGTGGAACATTACTGAGAGAGTGGAACATTACTGAGAGAATGGAACATTACTGAGAGAGTGGAACATTACTGAGAGAATGGAACATTACTGAGAGAGTGGAACATTACTGAGAGTGGAACATTACTGAGAGAGTGGAACATTACTGAGAGTGGAACATTACTGAGAGAGTGGAACATTACTGAGAGTGGAACATTACTGAGAGAGTGGAACATTACTGAGAGTGGAACATTACTGAGAGTGGAACATTTCTGAGAGAGTGGAACATTACTGAGAGAGTGGAACATTACTGAGAGAGTGGAACATTACTGAGAGAGTGGAACATTACTGAGAGAATGGAACATTACTGAGAGAGTGGAACATTACTGAGAGAGTGGAACATTACTGAGAGAGTGGAACATTACTGAGAGAGTGGAACATTACTGAGAGAGTGGAACATTACTGAGAGAGTGGAACATTACTGAGAGAGTGGAACATTACTGAGAGAGTGGAACATTACTGAGAGAATGGAACATTACTGAGAGAGTGGAACATTACTGAGAGTGTGGAACATTACTGAGAGAATGGAACATTACTGAGAGAGTGGAACATTACTGAGAGAGTGGAACATTACTGAGAGAGTGGAACATTACTGAGAGAGTGGAACATTACTGAGAGAGTGGAACATTACTGAGAGAGTGGAACATTACTGAGAGTGTGGAACATTACTGAGAGAGTGGAACATTACTGAGAGAGTGGAACATTACTGAGAGAGTGGAACATTACTGAGAGTGGAACATTACTGAGAGAGTGGAACATTACTGAGAGTGGAACATTACTGAGAGTGGAACATTTCTGAGAGAGTGGAACATTACTGAGTGGGGTTATTATTGTCAGCAAGAATGGTACAAGGGACAGTCCATGAGCCCAGCCAGGGCTCAGAGCCCGAGTCAGACCAGAAGACTGTGACGCAGGAAGTCGGTGGATTATTAACCTCTTACCATGCAGGATGTTGGCAGAGAATTAACCTTTCAATGATCATGAAGCAGAAGAATCAGCCATTCGGAGTTTTGAATTGCATTACTGATTTAAAGGTTGTATGCATCGCTAGCTGTAAACTTGTACTGTTTTAATGTTAATAAAACTATTAGTTAGAAAAGTTTAAAGTCTTGTTTGATCTCACCTCTGATTACCCTAAAGAGTTAAGAGAGTAAAAACAAACACCTTACAGAGGAGAGTCCGGGATCTGTGGAAGGGAGGCTGAAGGCTTCCTGGAGGGGCCTGGATGAACATTCCTGCTCCTCCTGTCCCACAAGGAGTGGCAAAAAAATGCAGTTAGCTTCTGAAACCTGCATTTCACTGCCGGGTTTCCTGAGCCCTGGGAAAGCGGGCCGTCAACTATTAAATTTAAATCAGGCTCCCAATTGCCCGGTGGGAGCATAACTTAAATATGATAATGAAGTTTCCCGCCTCTCCACGGCGGGACACTTGCACGGCTTGAAATATGCCGGCATAAAAATGGTGGCAGGTGTGTCTCTTTAAAAATCTACCTCACTCCCGCAGGCAAGCAGAGGCACTCTGCCAGAAACTTCCAAAAAAAACACACCACACAACAAAAAGGTGAAGCTGTGTGGGTCCCTTTAACTGCCAACTACACAGAGACAGAGCTCCTACTGTCCCTTTAAGAATGAGTCAGGTGTTCAGATGCAGATTGCTAGGGGTGGGGAGAGGGAAGAGACAGTCCGGTCTCCTTGCTTATGATCATTAATGGCCGCGGCCTCTGTGTTTCTGTCCATTTGATTCATTGCCGCTCCGCCTCCATCTCACTGCGATCAGTGAAATCTCCAATTAAGGACCATCAATGGCAGCGACTATTGCCCAGAATGGCCCACGCGGAAGAATCCGCCCCAGTTCAGTCACAGGAGCGCAGGCGCGGGACAGGCTCTGCGCGGTCGGCGGGCGGAGCTGCAGGTTGGCGGGAGCGGGGTCGGGAGATTAATAAATTGCGGGTAGGCCGCGCCGCAGGGTTTATAAAGTTGGAGAACGGCCTCAGGCCCGAATGAGATCCCACGGCCCGGTCTGTGTTCCACCGGACGGCAGCGGTGAGGCTTTTTCTCGGTGACAGGCCTGGGCTATATGGGAATTCAAGGGGGGGAAAGGCGAGCCCGGTCGCCATCTTGGTAGAGGAAGGAGGGAGAGCACGGTTTTATTTGGATCAGAGCGCATGCGTGGCCATCTTGGTGCAGGAACAGAGTGTGGGCGGGGCTAAAGGGTCCCAGTGACCAGGAGAGACAATCATTGACTCACTGATTTTATTCTCACTCTGCACACAACGGGTGTAGAACTGAACCCAACCAGAGTAGAGGGAGGGAGAAAACTGGGAGTGGAGGAAAGAAATGTTGGAGATGGTGCGATGAGTTTGGATTTCATTCTCCCAGTTTCTCCGTCTCATGTGTTCTGACGATGTGACCTTCCATACTAGTGCATCCGATATCTCTTCCTTTTTCCTTAACCGAGGATTCCCCTCTACTGTGGTTGACACGGCCCTCGACCGTGTCCGTTCCATTTCCCACACTTCTGCTCTCACCCCTTCCCCTCCCTCCCAGAACCACGATAGAGTTCCCCTTGTCTTCACTTTTCACCCCACCAGCCTCCACATTCAACGGATCATCCTCCGCCATTTCCGCCACCTCCAGCGTGATCCCACCACCAAACATGTCTTCCCCTCCCCTTTCAGCATTCTGAAGGGACCACTCCCTCTGCAACATCCAGGTCCACTCCTCTATTACCCCCAACACCCCTTCCCCTGGCACCTTCCCGTGCAAGCACAGGAGATGCAACACCTGCCCTTTTACCTCCTCCCTTCCTACCATCCAGGGCCCCAAACACCCCTTCCAGGTGAAACAGCGATTTACTTGTACTTGCAATCTAGTATACTGTATTCGCTGCTCACGATGTGGTCTCCTCTACACTGGGGAGACCAAACACAGATTGGGTGACCACTTTGTGGAACACCTCCGTTCAGTCTGTAAGGGTGACCCCGAGCTTCCGGTCGCCTGTCACTTTAATTCCCCGCTCCACTCCTACTCTGACCTCGGCCTCTTACACTGTTCCAAGGAAGCGCAACGTAAGCTCGCGGAACAACACCTCATCTTTCGATTAGGCACTTTACAGCCTTCTGGACTCAACATCGAGTTCAACAATTTCAGGGGAGAGGGCAGGGAAGTGGACGTGAGTCTAGATTCAGATCAGCCATGATCCTATTGAATGGCGGAGCAGGCCCGAGGGGCCGTATGGCCTACTCCTGCTCCTATTTCTTATGTTCTTATGTAACCTCTGCCTCTATTTTTTCAGGCGGCTGCTGTTGATGATTCTGCCATTTGCAACATTTCACCACTCCTACCTTTCACCCTATCACAGACCGTCCCTTTTGTTCTTTCCTCCCCGGCCCCCTTTCCCTGCCCCTGCACCTGGTTAAAATCTGTTACATCTCTAACTTTCTCCAGTTCTGACTGATAGGGTAATCTGTAGGTTTGGATAACCTTTAAATGTATATTATAGTTGCGTTAGAAGCTATGCTATTAAAATGTAACTGTAACTGCAAGGTATGATGAGAAGCTTGACCAAAATCAGACCAAAGCATAGTGTCAGCATTTAACAGTAGCAGTAGTTGTAATAAAGTTTCTCCACGAAACCTTGAATCAGGAACAATGAACAAAGATAATGGTAACTGGAGATTGGATAAGATAAACAAAACTGCTGAAAGGCACCTTGGTTCCGGGACAGTTGAGATAGCGGGAAGCATCTGCCAAAGCCTACGTAACCAGTAATTAATGGTTGAACAATTATCGGTAGCAGATTGATTATGTATAAATATACTGCGACAACCATTGTAAATTTGAGAGACTTCGGTACGCTGAAGGCTCTCCCCTGCATGCTTGTAATAACGTTTCTCTCATATCACAGCCTACCCGTGACGCCGAGTGGTTTCTTTCCACAACAACTTGGCGTAGTCGGCAGGATCCGTTGCTAGTACCGAAACAAGGGCACCATTCCGGGACCAACAGACAAAGTGGGGTGAGTACGTTAATTTATACCACCCAGTAGTTAGGTCTGTGGGCACGGAGTGGTCCCTCGGACTATCAGGGATCTCGAACAATATGAGTCAGAACGGCTGTCATGTGAGAGAGAGAGAGAGGGCAACATTGCAAAGTGGTTGTGGTCGCCGACGGCCAGGTGAGGGCTGGGGGAGAGAGGTAAATGGATGTCTCTCTGGGGGTAGAAGACCCCCGCGATTTCTAAAAGAGTTAAGTTTCGCCGATGGCCAGGTGAGGGCCGGGGGAGAGATCTTAATGAGTGTCTCTCTGGGGGTAGAAGACCCCCGCGATTTCTAAAAGAGTTAAGTAGGTAAGATGGCCGAGGGAAAGCTGGGTCCTCAGGGATCCATAACGAAGTATTTGTCAAATAAACATGACAAGGTAATAAAAAGAATGGTAAAGGAAGGCTGGGATCCTGAATGGATTCCCAACCAGCAGAAAGACATGTGGAGGAAGGAGAGCAAGAATAAGGAGGAGAAAGCAATCGTGGTTTTTTGACAGGTCATAGAAACATAGAAGATAGGAGCAGGAGTAGGCCATTCGGCCCCTCGAGCCTGCTCCGCCATTCAATGAGATCATGGCTGATCATCCAAATTCAGTACCATGTCCCTGCCTTCTCCCCATATCCCTTGATCCCTTTAGCCTTAAGAAATATATCTAACTCCTTCTTGAATATATTTAATGAATTGGCCTCAACTGCCTTCTGTGGTAGAGAATTCCACAGGTTCACCAGTCTCTGGGTGAAGAAATTCCTCCTCATCTCTGTCCTAAATGGCTTACCCCTTATCCTTAGACTGTGACCCCTGGTTCTGGACTCCCCGGCCATCGGGAACATCCTTCCTGCATCTAGTCTGTCTAGTCCTGTTAAAATTTTATAAGTTTCAAGGAGATCCCCTCTCATTCTTGTAAACTCCATCGAGTATAAGCCCAATCGACCCAATCTCTTCTCATACGTCATTCCTGCCATCCCAGGTATCAGCCTGGTGAATCTTCGCTGCACTCCCTCCATGGCAAGAACATCCTTCCTCAGATAAGGCGACCAAAACTGCACACAATACTCAAGGTGTGGTCTCACCAAGGCCCTGTACAACTGCAGCAAGACATCCTTGTCCTTGAACTCAAACCCTCTCGCTACGAAGGCCAACATACCATTAGCCTTCTTAACCACCTTACTGCAACTGCTTGGGAAAATACGCCCCATTCTCCGGCCCCGGTGGCAGCTTGCACTATTGGACCAGAGGAAGTAAACATGGTGCAACAGCACAAAGATACATCAAAAGAAGAGAGAGAGGTATGGGAGAGTCATGGGGCAAAGGAAGATGTGACTGGGGTATGGGAGAGTCACGGGGCAAAGGAAGATGTGACTGGGGCATGGGAGAGTCACGGGGCAAAGGAAAATGTGACTGGGGTATGGGAGAGTCACGGGGCAAAGGAAGATGTGTCGGGTATGGGAGACTCACGGGGCAAAGGAAGATGTGACTGGGGTATGGGAGAGTCACGGGGCAAAGGAAGATGTGACTGGGGCATGGGAGAGTCACGGGGCAAAGGAAGATGTGACTGGGGCATGGGAGAGACAAGGGGCAAAGGAAGATGTGACTGGGGTATGGGAGAGTCATGGGGCAAAGGAAGATGTGACGGGTATGGGAGAGACATGGGGCAAAGGAAGATGTGACTGGGGTATGGGAGAGTCACGGGAAAAGGAAGATGTGACGGGTATGGGAGAGTCACGGGACAAAGGAAGATGTGACTGGGGTATGGGAGAGTCATGGGGCAAAGGAAGATGTGACGGGTATGGGAGAGTCACGGGGCAAATGAAGATGTGACTGGGGTATGGGAGAGTCACGGGAAAAGGAAGATGTGACTGGGGTATGGGAGAGTCACGGGACAAAGGAAGATGTGACTGGGGTATGGGAGAGTCACGGGAAAAGGAAGATGTGACTGGGGTATGGGAGAGTCACGGGGCAAATGAAGATGTGACTGGGGTATGGGAGAGTCACGGGGCAAAGGAAGATGTGACTGGGGTATGGGAGAATCACGGGGCAAAGGAAGATGTGACTGGGGTATGGGAGAGTCACGGGGCAAAGGAAATGTGACTGGGGTATGAGAGAATCACGGGGCAAAGAAAAATGTGACTGGAGTATGGGAGAGTCACGGGGCAAAGGAAGATGTGACTGGGGTATGGGAGGGACATGGGGCAAAGGAAGATGTGACTGGAGTATGGGAGAGTCACGGGGCAAAGGAAGATGTGACTGGGGTATGGGAGAATCACGGGGCAAAGGAAGATGTGACTGGGGTATGGGAGGGAAATGGGGCAAAGGAAGATGTGACTGGAATATGGGAGAGTAAAGGGGCAAAGGGAGATGTGACTGGGGTATGGGAGAATCACGGGGCAAAGGAAGATGTGACTGGGGTATGGGAGAGACATGGGTCAAAGGAAGATGTGACTGGGGTATGGGAGAGTAACGGGGCAAAGGAAGATGTGTCTGGGGTATGGGAGAGTCACGGGGCAAAGGAAGATGTGTCTGGGGTATGGGTGAGACAAGGGGCAAAGGAAGATGTGAGGGTATGGGAGAGTCACGGGGCAAAGGAAGATGTGACTGGGGTATGGGACTGTCACGGGGCAAAGGAAGATGTGACTGGGGTATGGGAGAGTCACGGGGCAAACGAAGATGGGACTGGGGTATGGAAGAATCACGGGGCAAAGGAAGATGTGACTGGGGTATGGGAGAGTAACGGGGCAAAGGAAGATGTGTCTGGGGTATGGGAGAGTCATGGGGCAAAGGAAGGTGTGACGGGGTATGGGAGAGTCAGGGGGCAAAGGAAGATGTGACTGGCGTATGGGACAGTCATGGGGCAAAGGAAGATGTGACTGGGGTGTGGGAGAGACATGGGGCAAAGGAAGATGTGACTGGTGTATCGGAGAGTCATGGGGCAAAGGAAGATGTGACTGTGGCATGGGAGAGACATGGGGCAAAGGAAGATGTGACTGGTGTATCGGAGAGTCATGGGGCAAAGGAAGATGTGACTGTGGCATGGGAGAGACATGGGGCAAAGGAAGATGTGACTGGTGTATCGGAGAGTCATGGGGCAAAGGAAGATGTGACTGTGGCATGGGAGAGACATGGGGCAAAGGAAGATGTGACTGGTGTATCGGAGAGTCATGGGGCAAAGGAAGATGTGACTGTGGCATGGGAGAGTCACGGGGCAAAGGAAGATGTGACAGGGGTATGGGAGAGTCACGGGGCAGAGGGAGATGTTACTGGGGTATGGGAGAGTCATGGGGCAAAGGAAGATGTGACGGGTATGGGAGAGTCACGGGGCAAAGGAAGATGTGACTGGGGTATGGGAGAGTCATGGGGCAAGGGAAGATGTGACGGGTTTGGGAGTGTCACGGGGCAAAGGAAGATGTGACTGGGGTATGGGAGAGTAATGGGGCTAAGTAAGATGTGATGGGTATGGGAGAGTCACGGGGCAAAGGAAGCTTTTGACTGGGGTATGGGAGAGTCACGGGGCAAAGGGAGATGTGACTGTGGTATGGGAGAGTCACGGTGCAAAGGAAGATGTGACTGGGGTATGGGAGAGACACGGGGCAAAGGAAGATGTGACTGGGGTATGGATGAGTCACGGGACAAAGGAAGATGTGACTGGGGAATGGGAGAGCCATGGGGCAAAGGAAGATGTGACTGGGGTATGGGAGAGTCATGGGGCAAAGGAAGATGTGACTGGGGTATGGGAGAGACATGGGGCAATGGAAGATGTGACTGGGGTATGGGAGAGACATGGGATAAAGGAAGATGTGACTGGGGTATGGGAGAGTCACGGGGCGAATGAAGATGTGTCTGGGGTATGGGAGAGTCATGGGGCAAAGGAAGATGTGATTGGGGTATGGGAGAGTCACGGGGCAAAGGAAATGTGACTGGGGTATGGGAGAATCACGGGGCAAAGGAAAATGTGACTGGAGTATGGGAGAGTCACGGGGCAAAGGAAGATGTGACTGGGGTATGGGAGGGACATGGGGCAAAGGAAGATGTGACTGGAGTATGGGAGAGTCACGGGGCAAAGGAAGATGTGACTGGGGTATGGGAGAATCACGGGGCAAAGGAAGATGTGACTGGGGTATGGGAGCGAAATGGGGCAAAGGAAGATGTGACTGGAATATGGGAGAGTAAAGGGGCAAAGGGAGATGTGACTGGGGTATGGGAGAATCACGGGGCAATGGAAGATGTGACTGGGGTATGGGAAAGTCACGGGGCAATGGAAGATGTGACTGGGGTATGGGAGAGACATGGGGCAAAGGAAAATGTGACTGGGGCATGGGAGAGACATGGGATAAAGGAAGATGTGACTGGGGTATGGGAGAGTCACGGGGGGAATGAAGATGTGTCTGGGGTATGGGAGAGTCATGGGGCAAAGGAAGATATGACTGGGGTATGGGAGAATCATGGGGCAAAAGAAGATGTGACTGGGGTATGGGAGTGTAATGGGGCAAAGGAAGATGTGACTGGGGTATGGGAGAGTCAAGGGGCAATGGAAGATGTGACTGGGGTATGGGAGAGTCACGGTGCAAAGGAAGATGTGACTGGAGTATGGGAGAGACATGGGGCAAAGGAAGATGTGACTGGGGTATGGGAGAGACACGAGGCAAAGGAAGATGTGCCTGGAGTATGGAAGAGACATGGGGCCAAGGAAGATGTGACTGGGGTATGTGAGAGTCACGGGGCAAAGGAAGATGTGAGTGGGGTATGGGAGAGTCAAGGGGCAAAGGAGGATGTGACTGGGGTATGGGAGTGTCACAGGGCAAAGGAAGATGTGACGGGTTTGGGAGAGTCACGGGGCAAAGGAAGATGTGAATGGGATATGGGAGAGTCACGGGGCAAAGGAAGATGTGACTTGGGTATGCGACAGACATGGGGCAATGGAAGATGTGATTGGGCCATGGGAGAGTCATGGGGCAAAGGAAGATGTGACTGGGCTATGGGAGAGACATGGGGCAAAGGGAGATGTGATTGGGGTATGGGAGAGACACGGGGCAAAGGAAGATGTGACTGGAGTATGGGAGAGACACGGGGCAAAGGAAGATGTGATTGGGCCATGGGAGAGTCACGGGGCAAAGAAAGGTGTGACTGTGGTATGGGAGAGACAAGGGGCAAAGGGTGATATGACTGGGGTATGGGAGAGACATGGGGCAAAGGAAGACTGGGGTATGGGAGACACATGGCGCAAAGGAAGATGTGACTGGAGTATGGAAGAATCTCGGAGCAATGGAAGATGTGACTGGGGTATGGGAGAGTCATTGGGCAAAGGAAGATGTGACTGGGGTATGGGAGAGTCACAGGGCAAAGGAAGATGTGATTGGGGTATGGGAGAGTCATGGGGCAAAGGAAGATGTGACTGGGGTATGGGAGAGTCATGGGGCAAAGGAAGATGTGACTGGGGTATGGGAGAGACACGGGGCAAAGGAAGATGTGACTGGGGTATGGGAGAGACATGGGCCAAAGGGAGATGTGATTGGGGTATGGGAGAGTCATGGGGCAAAGGAAGATGTGACTGTGGTATGGGAGAGACATGGGACAAAGGAAGCTGTGGCTGGGGCATGGGAGAGTCACGGGGCAAAGGAAGATTTGACTGGGGTATGGGAGAGTCACGGAGCAAAGGGAGGTGTGACTGGGGCATGGAAGTTAGAAGGGTCAAAGGAAGATGTGACTGCGGGTATGGGAGAGTCACGGGGCTAAGGAAGAAGTGACTGGGGTATGGAAGAGTCACGGGGCAAAGGAATATGTGACTGGGTTATGGGAGAGTCATGGGGCAAAGGAAGATGTGACTGGGGTATGGGAGAGTCACCGGGCATAGGAAGATGTGACTGGGGTATGGGAGAGTCACGGGGCAAAGGAAGATGTGACTGTGGCATGGGAGAGACATGGGGTAAAGGAAGACGTGACTGGGGTATGGGAGAGTCACGGGGCAAATGAAGATGTGACTGGGGTATGGGAGAGTCATGGGGCAAAGGAAGATGTGATTGGGGTATGGGAGAATCACGAGGCAAAGGAAGATGTGACTGGGGCATGGGAGAGTCACGGGGCAAAGGAAGATGTGACTGGGGTATGGGAGAGTCACGGGGCAAAGGAAGATGTGACTGGACTATGGGAGAGACATGGGGCAAAGGAAGATGTGACTGCAGTATGGAAGAGACATGGGGCGAAGGAAGATGTGACTGGGGTATGGGAGAGTCACGGGGCAAAGGAAGATGTGACTGGGTTATGGAAGTGTCATGGGGCAAAGGGAGATGTGACTGGGGTATGGGAGAGTCATGGGGCCAAGGAAAATGTGACTGGGGTATGGGAGAGACATGGGGCAAAGGAAGATGTTACTGGGGTATGGGAGAGTCACGGGGCAAAGGAAGATGTGACTGGGGCATGGGTGAGTCACGGGGCAAAGGAAGATGTGACAGGGGTATGGGAGAGTCACGGGGCAGAGGGAGATGTTACTGGGGTATGGGAGAGTCATGGGGAAAAGGAAGATGTGATTGGGGTACGGGAGAGTCACGGGGCAAAGGAAGATGTGACTGGGGTATGGGAGAGTCATGGGGCAAGGGAAGATATGACGGGTTTGGGAGTGTCACGGGGCAAAGGAAGATGTGACTGGGGTATGGGAGAGTAATGGGGCAAAGTAAGATGTGACGGGTATGGGAGAGTCACGGGGCAAAGGAAGCTTTTGACTGGGGTATAGGAGAGTCACGGGGCAAAGGGAGATGTGACTGTGGTATGGGAGAGTCACGGTGCAAAGGAAGATGTGACTGGGGTATGGGAGAGACACGGGGCAAAGGAAGATGTGACTGGGGTATGGATGAGTCACGGGGCAAAGGAAGATGTGACTGGGCAATGGGAGAGCCATGGGGCAAAGGAAGATGTGACTGGGGTATGGGAGAGTCATGGGGCAAAGGAAGATGTGACTGGGGTATGGGAGAATCATGGGGCAAAGGAAGATGTGACTGGGGTATGGGAGTGTAATGGGGCAAAGGAAGATGTGACTGGGGTATGGGAGAGTCAAGGGGCAAAGGAAGATGTGACTGGGGTATGGGAGAGTCACGGTGCAAAGGAAGATGTGACTGGAGTATGGGAGAGACACGAGGCAAAGGAAGATGTGCCTGGAGTATGGAAGAGACATGGGGCCAAGGAAGATGTGACTGGGGTATGTGAGAGTCACGGGGCAAAGGAAGATGTGACTGGGGTATGGGAGAGTCAAGGGGCAAAGGAAGATGTGACTGGGGTACAGGAGAGACATGGGGCAAAGGAAGATGTGACTGGGGTATGGGAGAGACACGGGGCAAAGGAAGACGTGACTGGGGTATGGGAGAGACATGGGCCAAAGGGAGATGTGATTGGGGTATGGGAGAGTCATGGGGCAAAGGAAGATGTGACTGTGGTATGGGAGAGACATGGGGCAAAAGAAGATGCAACTGGGGTATGGGAAAAATGTGGGGCAAAGGAAGATGTGGCTGGGGTATGGGAGAGACATGGGACAAAGGAAGCTGTGGCTGGGGCATGGGAGAGTCACGGGGCAAAGGAAGATTTGACTGGGGTATGGGTGAGTCATGGAGCAAAGGGAGGTGTGACTGGGGCATGGAAGTTAGAAGGGTCAAAGGAAGATGTAACTGCGGGTATGGGAGAGTCACGGGGCTAAGGAAGAAGTGACTGGGGTATGAAAGAGTCACGGGGCAAAGGAATATGTGACTGGGTTATGGGAGAGTCATGGGGCAAAGGAAGATGTGACTGGGGTATGGGAGAGTCACCGGGCATAGGAAGATGTGACTGGAGTATGGGAGAGTCACGGGGCAAAGGAAGATGTGACTGGGGCATGGGAGAGACATGGGGTAAAGGAAGACGTGACTGGGGTATGGGAGAGTCACGGGGCAAATGAAGATGTGACTGGGGTATGGGAGAGTCATGGGGCAAAGGAAGATGTGATTGGGGTATGGGAGAATCACGAGGCAAAGGAAGATGTGACTGGGGCATGGGAGAGTCACGGGGCAAAGGAAGATGTGACTGGGGTATGGGAGAGTCACGGGGCAAAGGAAGATGTGACTGGAGTATGGGAGAGACATGGGGCAAAGGAAGATGTGACTGCAGTATGGAAGAGACATGGGGTGAAGGAAGATGTGACTGGGGTATGGGAGAGTCACGGGGCAAAGGAAGATGTGACTGGGTTATGGAAGTGTCATGGGGCAAAGGGAGATGTGACTGGGGTATGGGAGAGTCATGGGGCCAAGGAAAATGTGACTGGGGTATGGGAGAGACATGGGGCAAAGGAAGATGTTACTGGGGTATGGGAGAGTCACGGGGCAAAGGAAGATGTGACTGGGGCATGGGTGAGTCACGGGGCAAAGGAAGATGTGACAGGGGTATGGGAGAGTCACGGGGCAGAGGGAGATGTTACTGGGGTATGGGAGAGTCATGGGGAAAAGGAAGATGTGATTGGGGTACGGGAGAGTCACGGGGCAAAGGAAGATGTGACTGGGGTATGGGAGAGTCATGGGGCAAGGGAAGATATGACGGGTTTGGGAGTGTCACGGGGCAAAGGAAGATGTGACTGGGGTATGGGAGAGTAATGGGGCAAAGTAAGATGTGACGGGTATGGGAGAGTCACGGGGCAAAGGAAGCTTTTGACTGGGGTATAGGAGAGTCACGGGGCAAAGGGAGATGTGACTGTGGTATGGGAGAGTCACGGTGCAAAGGAAGATGTGACTGGGGTATGGGAGAGACACGGGGCAAAGGAAGATGTGACTGGGGTATGGATGAGTCACGGGACAAAGGAAGATGTGACTGGGCAATGGGAGAGCCATGGGGCAAAGGAAGATGTGACTGGGGTATGGGAGAGTCATGGGGCAAAGGAAGATGTGACTGGGGTATGGGAGAGTCACGGGGCAATGGAAGATGTGACTGGGGTACGGGAGAGAGATGGGGCAAAGGAAAATGTGACTGGGGCATGGGAGAGACATGGGATAAAGGAAGATGTGACTGGGGTATGGGAGAGTCACGGGGCGAATGAAGATGTGTCTGGGGTATGGGAGAGTCATGGGGCAAAGGAAGATGTGATTGGGGTATGGGAGAGTCATGGGGCAAAGGAAGATGTGACTGGGGTATGGGAGAGTCAAGGGGCAAAGGAAGATGTGACTGGGGTATGGGAGAGTCATGGGGCAAAGGAAGATGTGACTGGGGTATGGGAGAGTCATGGGGAAATGGAAGATGTGACTGGGGTATGGGAGAGACATGCGGCAAAGGAAAATGTGACTGGGGCATGGGAGAGACATGGGATAAAGAAAGATGTGACTGTGGTATGGGAGAGTCACGGGGCGAATGAAGATGTGTCTGGGGTATGGGAGAGTCATGGGGCAAAGGAAGATGTGTCTGGGGTATGGGAGAGTCACGGGGCAAAGGAAGCTTTTGACTGGCGTATAGGAGAGTCACGGGGCAAAGGGAGATGTGACTGTGGTATGGGAGAGACACGGGGCAAAGGAAGATGTGACTGGGGTATGGATGAGTCACGGGACAAAGGAAGATGTGACTGGGCAATGGGAGAGCCATGGGGCAAAGGAAGATGTGACTGGGGTATGGGAGAGTCATGGGGCAAAGGAAGATGTGACTGGGGTATGGGAGAGTCACGGGGAAATGGAAGATGTGACTGGGGTATGGGAGAGACATGCGGCAATGGAAGATGTGACTGGGGTATGGGAGAGACATGCGGCAAAGGAAAATGTGACTGGGGCATGGGAGAGACATGGGATAAAGAAAGATGTGACTGTGGTATGGGAGAGTCACGGGGCGAATGAAGATGTGTCTGGGGTATGGGAGAGTCATGGGGCAAAGGAAGATGTGATTGGGGTATGGGAGAATCATGGGGCAAAGGAAGATGTGACTGGGGTATGGGAGTGTAATGGGGCAAAGGAAGATGTGACTGGGGTATGGGAGAGTCAAGGGGCAAAGGAAGATGTGACTGGGGTATGGGAGAGTCACGGTGCAAAGGAAGATGTGACTGGAGTATGGGAGAAACACGAGGCAAAGGAAGATGTGCCTGGAGTATGGAAGAGACATGGGGCCAAGGAAGATGTGACTGGGGTATGTGAGAGTCACGGGGCAAAGGAAGATGTGACTGGGGTATGGGAGAGTCAAGGGGCAAAGGAAGATGTGACTGGGGTATAGGAGAGACATGGGGCAAAGGAAGATGTGACTGGGGTTTGGGAGAGACACGGGGCAAAGGAAGATGTGACTGGGGTATGGGAGCGACATGGGCCAAAGGGAGATGTGATTGGGGTATGGGAGAGTCATGGGGCAAAGGAAGATGTGACTGTGGTATGGGAGAGACATGGGGCAAAAGAAGATGCAACTGGGGTATGGGAAAGATGTGGGGCAAAGGAAGATGTGGCTGGGGTATGGGAGAGACATGGGACAAAGGAAGCTGTGGCTGGGGCATGGGAGAGACATGGGGCAAAGGAAGACTGGGGTATGGGAGACACATGGCGCAAAGGAAGATGTGACTGGAGTATGGAAGAATCTCGGAGCAATGGAAGATGTGACTGGGGTATGGGAGAGTCATTGGGCAAAGGAAGATGTGACTGGGGTATGGGAGAGTCACAGGGCAAAGGAAGATGTGATTGGGGTATGGGAGAGTCATGGGGCAAAGGAAGATGTGACTGGGGTATGGGAGAGTCACGGGGCAAAGAAAGATGTGACTGGGGTATGGGAGAGTCACGGGGCAAAGAAAGATGTGACTGGGGTATAGGAGAGACATGGGGCAAAGGAAGATGTGACTGGGGTATGGGAGAGACACGGGGCAAAGGAAGATGTGACTGGGGTATGGGAGAGACATGGGCCAAAGGGAGATGTGATTGGGGTATGGGAGAGTCATGGGGCAAAGGAAGATGTGACTGTGGTATGGGAGAGACATGGGACAAAGGAAGCTGTGGCTGGGGCATGGGAGAGTCACGGGGCAAAGGAAGATTTGACTGGGGTATGGGAGAGTCACGGAGCAAAGGGAGGTGTGACTGGGGCATGGAAGTTAGAAGGGTCAAAGGAAGATGTGACTGCGGGTATGGGAGAGTCACGGGGCTAAGGAAGAAGTGACTGGGATATGGAAGAGTCACGGGGCTAAGGAAGAAGTGACTGGGGTATGGAAGAGTCACGGGGCAAAGGAATATGTGACTGGGTTATGGGAGAGTCATGGGGCAAAGGAAGATGTGACTGGGGTATGGGAGAGTCACCGGGCATAGGAAGATGTGACTGGGGTATGGGAGAGTCACGGGGCAAAGGAAGATGTGACTGGGGCATGGGAGAGACATGGGGTAAAGGAAGACGTGACTGGGGTATGGGAGAGTCACGGGGCAAATGAAGATGTGACTGGGGTATGGGAGAGTCATGGGGCAAAGGAAGATGTGATTGGGGTATGGGAGAATCACGAGGCAAAGGAAGATGTGACTGGGGCATGGGAGAGTCACGGGGCAAAGGAAGATGTGACTGGGGTATGGGAGAGTCACGGGGCAAAGGAAGATGTGACTGGACTATGGGAGAGACATGGGGCAAAGGAAGATGTGACTGCAGTATGGAAGAGACATGGGGCGAAGGAAAATGTGACTGGGGTATGGGAGAGTCACGGGGCAAAGGAAGATGTGACTGGGTTATGGAAGTGTCATGGGGCAAAGGGAGATGTGACTGGGGTATGGGAGAGTCATGGGGCCAAGGAAAATGTGACTGGGGTATGGGAGAGACATGGGGCAAAGGAAGATGTTACTGGGGTATGGGTGAGTCATGGAGCAAAGGGAGGTGTGACTGGGGCATGGAAGTTAGAAGGGTCAAAGGAAGATGTAACTGCGGGTATGGGAGAGTCACGGGGCTAAGGAAGAAGTGACTGGGGTATGAAAGAGTCACGGGGCAAAGGAATATGTGACTGGGTTATGGGAGAGTCATGGGGCAAAGGAAGATGTGACTGGGGTATGGGAGAGTCACCGGGCATAGGAAGATGTGACTGGAGTATGGGAGAGTCACGGGGCAAAGGAAGATGTGACTGGGGCATGGGAGAGACATGGGGTAAAGGAAGACGTGACTGGGGTATGGGAGAGTCACGGGGCAAATGAAGATGTGACTGGGGTATGGGAGAGTCATGGGGCAAAGGAAGATGTGATTGGGGTATGGGAGAATCACGAGGCAAAGGAAGATGTGACTGGGGCATGGGAGAGTCACGGGGCAAAGGAAGATGTGACTGGGGTATGGGAGAGTCACGGGGCAAAGGAAGATGTGACTGGAGTATGGGAGAGACATGGGGCAAAGGAAGATGTGACTGCAGTATGGAAGAGACATGGGGTGAAGGAAGATGTGACTGGGGTATGGGAGAGTCACGGGGCAAAGGAAGATGTGACTGGGTTATGGAAGTGTCATGGGGCAAAGGGAGATGTGACTGGGGTATGGGAGAGTCATGGGGCCAAGGAAAATGTGACTGGGGTATGGGAGAGACATGGGGCAAAGGAAGATGTTACTGGGGTATGGGAGAGTCACGGGGCAAAGGAAGATGTGACTGGGGCATGGGTGAGTCACGGGGCAAAGGAAGATGTGACAGGGGTATGGGAGAGTCACGGGGCAGAGGGAGATGTTACTGGGGTATGGGAGAGTCATGGGGAAAAGGAAGATGTGATTGGGGTACGGGAGAGTCACGGGGCAAAGGAAGATGTGACTGGGGTATGGGAGAGTCATGGGGCAAGGGAAGATATGACGGGTTTGGGAGTGTCACGGGGCAAAGGAAGATGTGACTGGGGTATGGGAGAGTAATGGGGCAAAGTAAGATGTGACGGGTATGGGAGAGTCACGGGGCAAAGGAAGCTTTTGACTGGGGTATAGGAGAGTCACGGGGCAAAGGGAGATGTGACTGTGGTATGGGAGAGTCACGGTGCAAAGGAAGATGTGACTGGGGTATGGGAGAGACACGGGGCAAAGGAAGATGTGACTGGGGTATGGATGAGTCACGGGACAAAGGAAGATGTGACTGGGCAATGGGAGAGCCATGGGGCAAAGGAAGATGTGACTGGGGTATGGGAGAGTCATGGGGCAAAGGAAGATGTGACTGGGGTATGGGAGAGTCACGGGGCAATGGAAGATGTGACTGGGGTACGGGAGAGAGATGGGGCAAAGGAAAATGTGACTGGGGCATGGGAGAGACATGGGATAAAGGAAGATGTGACTGGGGTATGGGAGAGTCACGGGGCGAATGAAGATGTGTCTGGGGTATGGGAGAGTCATGGGGCAAAGGAAGATGTGATTGGGGTATGGGAGAGTCATGGGGCAAAGGAAGATGTGACTGGGGTATGGGAGAGTCAAGGGGCAAAGGAAGATGTGACTGGGGTATGGGAGAGTCATGGGGCAAAGGAAGATGTGACTGGGGTATGGGAGAGTCATGGGGAAATGGAAGATGTGACTGGGGTATGGGAGAGACATGCGGCAAAGGAAAATGTGACTGGGGCATGGGAGAGACATGGGATAAAGAAAGATGTGACTGTGGTATGGGAGAGTCACGGGGCGAATGAAGATGTGTCTGGGGTATGGGAGAGTCATGGGGCAAAGGAAGATGTGTCTGGGGTATGGGAGAGTCACGGGGCAAAGGAAGCTTTTGACTGGCGTATAGGAGAGTCACGGGGCAAAGGGAGATGTGACTGTGGTATGGGAGAGACACGGGGCAAAGGAAGATGTGACTGGGGTATGGATGAGTCACGGGACAAAGGAAGATGTGACTGGGCAATGGGAGAGCCATGGGGCAAAGGAAGATGTGACTGGGGTATGGGAGAGTCATGGGGCAAAGGAAGATGTGACTGGGGTATGGGAGAGTCACGGGGAAATGGAAGATGTGACTGGGGTATGGGAGAGACATGCGGCAATGGAAGATGTGACTGGGGTATGGGAGAGACATGCGGCAAAGGAAAATGTGACTGGGGCATGGGAGAGACATGGGATAAAGAAAGATGTGACTGTGGTATGGGAGAGTCACGGGGCGAATGAAGATGTGTCTGGGGTATGGGAGAGTCATGGGGCAAAGGAAGATGTGATTGGGGTATGGGAGAATCATGGGGCAAAGGAAGATGTGACTGGGGTATGGGAGTGTAATGGGGCAAAGGAAGATGTGACTGGGGTATGGGAGAGTCAAGGGGCAAAGGAAGATGTGACTGGGGTATGGGAGAGTCACGGTGCAAAGGAAGATGTGACTGGAGTATGGGAGAAACACGAGGCAAAGGAAGATGTGCCTGGAGTATGGAAGAGACATGGGGCCAAGGAAGATGTGACTGGGGTATGTGAGAGTCACGGGGCAAAGGAAGATGTGACTGGGGTATGGGAGAGTCAAGGGGCAAAGGAAGATGTGACTGGGGTATAGGAGAGACATGGGGCAAAGGAAGATGTGACTGGGGTTTGGGAGAGACACGGGGCAAAGGAAGATGTGACTGGGGTATGGGAGCGACATGGGCCAAAGGGAGATGTGATTGGGGTATGGGAGAGTCATGGGGCAAAGGAAGATGTGACTGTGGTATGGGAGAGACATGGGGCAAAAGAAGATGCAACTGGGGTATGGGAAAGATGTGGGGCAAAGGAAGATGTGGCTGGGGTATGGGAGAGACATGGGACAAAGGAAGCTGTGGCTGGGGCATGGGAGAGACATGGGGCAAAGGAAGACTGGGGTATGGGAGACACATGGCGCAAAGGAAGATGTGACTGGAGTATGGAAGAATCTCGGAGCAATGGAAGATGTGACTGGGGTATGGGAGAGTCATTGGGCAAAGGAAGATGTGACTGGGGTATGGGAGAGTCACAGGGCAAAGGAAGATGTGATTGGGGTATGGGAGAGTCATGGGGCAAAGGAAGATGTGACTGGGGTATGGGAGAGTCACGGGGCAAAGAAAGATGTGACTGGGGTATGGGAGAGTCACGGGGCAAAGAAAGATGTGACTGGGGTATAGGAGAGACATGGGGCAAAGGAAGATGTGACTGGGGTATGGGAGAGACACGGGGCAAAGGAAGATGTGACTGGGGTATGGGAGAGACATGGGCCAAAGGGAGATGTGATTGGGGTATGGGAGAGTCATGGGGCAAAGGAAGATGTGACTGTGGTATGGGAGAGACATGGGACAAAGGAAGCTGTGGCTGGGGCATGGGAGAGTCACGGGGCAAAGGAAGATTTGACTGGGGTATGGGAGAGTCACGGAGCAAAGGGAGGTGTGACTGGGGCATGGAAGTTAGAAGGGTCAAAGGAAGATGTGACTGCGGGTATGGGAGAGTCACGGGGCTAAGGAAGAAGTGACTGGGATATGGAAGAGTCACGGGGCTAAGGAAGAAGTGACTGGGGTATGGAAGAGTCACGGGGCAAAGGAATATGTGACTGGGTTATGGGAGAGTCATGGGGCAAAGGAAGATGTGACTGGGGTATGGGAGAGTCACCGGGCATAGGAAGATGTGACTGGGGTATGGGAGAGTCACGGGGCAAAGGAAGATGTGACTGGGGCATGGGAGAGACATGGGGTAAAGGAAGACGTGACTGGGGTATGGGAGAGTCACGGGGCAAATGAAGATGTGACTGGGGTATGGGAGAGTCATGGGGCAAAGGAAGATGTGATTGGGGTATGGGAGAATCACGAGGCAAAGGAAGATGTGACTGGGGCATGGGAGAGTCACGGGGCAAAGGAAGATGTGACTGGGGTATGGGAGAGTCACGGGGCAAAGGAAGATGTGACTGGACTATGGGAGAGACATGGGGCAAAGGAAGATGTGACTGCAGTATGGAAGAGACATGGGGCGAAGGAAAATGTGACTGGGGTATGGGAGAGTCACGGGGCAAAGGAAGATGTGACTGGGTTATGGAAGTGTCATGGGGCAAAGGGAGATGTGACTGGGGTATGGGAGAGTCATGGGGCCAAGGAAAATGTGACTGGGGTATGGGAGAGACATGGGGCAAAGGAAGATGTTACTGGGGTATGGGAGAGTCACGGGGCAAAGGAAGATGTGACTGGGGCATGGGTGAGTCACGGGGCAAAGGAAGATGTGACAGGGGTATGGGAGAGTCACGGGGCAGAGGGAGATGTTACTGGGGTATGGGAGAGTCATGGGGAAAAGGAAGATGTGATTGGGGTACGGGAGAGTCACGGGGCAAAGGAAGATGTGACTGGGGTATGGGAGAGTCATGGGGCAAGGGAAGATATGACGGGTTTGGGAGTGTCACGGGGCAAAGGAAGATGTGACTGGGGTATGGGAGAGTAATGGGGCAAAGTAAGATGTGACGGGTATGGGAGAGTCACGGGGCAAAGGAAGCTTTTGACTGGGGTATAGGAGAGTCACGGGGCAAAGGGAGATGTGACTGTGGTATGGGAGAGTCACGGTGCAAAGGAAGATGTGACTGGGGTATGGGAGAGACACGGGGCAAAGGAAGATGTGACTGGGGTATGGATGAGTCACGGGACAAAGGAAGATGTGACTGGGCAATGGGAGAGCCATGGGGCAAAGGAAGATGTGACTGGGGTATGGGAGAGTCATGGGGCAAAGGAAGATGTGACTGGGGTATGGGAGAGTCACGAGGCAATGGAAGATGTGACTGGGCTATGGGAGAGACATGGGGCAAAGGAAAATGTGACTGGGGCATGGGAGAGACATGGGATAAAGGAAGATGTGACTGGGGTATGGGAGAGTCACGGGGCGAATGAAGATGTGTCTGGGGTATGGGAGAGTCATGGGGCAAAGGAAGATGTGACTGGGGTATGGGAGAGTCATGGGGCAAAGGAAGATGTGACTGGGGTATGGGAGAGTCAAGGGGCAAAGGAAGATGTGACTGGGGTATGGGAGAGTCATGGGGCAAAGGAAGATGTGACTGGGGTATGGGAGAATCATGGGGCAAAGGAAGATGTGACTGGGGTATGGGAGTGTAATGGGGCAAAGGAAGATGTGACTGGGTTATGGGAGAGTCAAGGGGCAAAGGAAGATGTGACTGGGGTATGGGAGAGTCACGGTGCAAAGGAAGATGTGACTGGAGTATGGGAGAGACACGAGGCAAAGGAAGATGTGCCTGGAGTATGGAAGAGACATGGGGCCAAGGAAGATGTGACTGGGGTATGTGAGAGTCACGGGGCAAAGGAAGATGTGACTGGGGTATGGGAGAGTCAAGGGGCAAAGGAAGATGTGACTGGGGTATAGGAGAGACATGGGGCAAAGGAAGATGTGACTGGAGTATGGGAGAGACACGGGGCAAAGGAAGATGTGACTGGGGTATGGGAGAGACATGGGCCAAAGGGAGATGTGATTGGGGTATGGGAGAGTCATGGGGCAAAGGAAGATGTGACTGTGGTATGGGAGAGACATGGGGCAAAAGAAGATGCAACTGGGGTATGGGAAAAATGTGGGGCAAAGGAAGATGTGGCTGGGGTATGGGAGAGACATGGGACAAAGGAAGCTGTGGCTGGGGCATGGGAGAGTCACGGGGCAAAGGAAGATTTGACTGGGGTATGGGAGAGTCACCGGGCATAGGAAGATGTGACTGGAGTATGGGAGAGTCACGGGGCAAAGGAAGATGTGACTGGGGCATGGGAGAGACATGGGTTAAAGGAAGACGTGACTGGGGTATGGGAGAGTCACGGGGCAAATGAAGATGTGACTGGGGTATGGGAGAGTCATGGGGCAAAGGAAGATGTGATTGGGGTATGGGAGAATCACGAGGCAAAGGAAGATGTGACTGGGGCATGGGAGAGTCACGGGGCAAAGGAAGATGTGACTGGGGTATGGGAGAGTCACGGGGCAAAGGAAGATGTGACTGGAGTATGGGAGAGACATGGGGCAAAGGAAGATGTGACTGCAGTATGGAAGAGACATGGGGTGAAGGAAGATGTGACTGGGGTATGGGAGAGTCACGGGGCAAAGGAAGATGTGACTGGGTTATGGAAGTGTCATGGGGCAAAGGGAGATGTGACTGGGGTATGGGAGAGTCATGGGGCCAAGGAAAATGTGACTGGGGTATGGGAGAGACATGGGGCAAAGGAAGATGTTACTGGGGTATGGGAGAGTCACGGGGCAAAGGAACATGTGACTGGGGCATGGGTGAGTCACGGGGCAAAGGAAGATGTGACAGGGGTATGGGAGAGTCACGGGGCAGAGGGAGATGTTACTGGGGTATGGGAGAGTCATGGGGAAAAGGAAGATGTGATTGGGGTACGGGAGAGTCACGGGGCAAAGGAAGATGTGACTGGGGTATGGGAGAGTCATGGGGCAAGGGAAGATATGACGGGTTTGGGAGTGTCACGGGGCAAAGGAAGATGTGACTGGGGTATGGGAGAGTAATGGGGCAAAGTAAGATGTGACGGGTATGGGAGAGTCACGGGGCAAAGGAAGCTTTTGACTGGGGTATAGGAGAGTCACGGGGCAAAGGGAGATGTGACTGTGGTATGGGAGAGTCACGGTGCAAAGGAAGATGTGACTGGGGTATGGGAGAGACACGGGGCAAAGGAAGATGTGACTGGGGTATGGATGAGTCACGGGACAAAGGAAGATGTGACTGGGCAATGGGAGAGCCATGGGGCAAAGGAAGATGTGACTGGGGTATGGGAGAGTCATGGGGCAAAGGAAGATGTGACTCGGGTATGGGAGAGTCACGGGGCAATGGAAGATGTGACTGGGGTACGGGAGAGAGATGGGGCAAAGGAAAATGTGACTGGGGCATGGGAGAGACATGGGATAAAGGAAGATGTGACTGCGGGTATGGGAGAGTCACGGGGATAAGGAAGAAGTGACTGGGATATGGAAGAGTCACGGGGCAAAGGAATATGTGACTGGGTCATGGGAGAGTCATGGGGCAAAGGAAGATGTGACTGGGGTATGGGAGAGTCACCGGGCATAGGAAGATGTGACTGGGGCATGGGAGAGACATGGGGTAAAGGAAGATGTGACTGGGGTATGGGAGAGTCACGGGGCAAATGAAGATGTGACTGGGGTATGGGAGAGTCATGGGGCAAAGGAAGATGTGATTGGGGTATGGGAGAATCACGAGGCAAAGGAAGATGTGACTGGGGCATAGGAGAGTCACGGGGCAAAGGAAGATGTGACTGGGGTATGGGAGAGTCACGGGGCAAAGGAAGATGTGACTGGAGTATGGGAGAGACATGGGGCAAAGGAAGATGTGACTGCAGTATGGAAGAGACATGGGGCGAAGGAAGATGTGACTGGGGTATGGGAGAGTCACGGGGCAAAGGAAGATGTGACTGGGTTATGGAAGTGTCATGGGGCAAAGGGAGATGTGACTGGGGTATGGGAGAGTCATGGGGCCAAGGCAAATGTGACTGGGGTATGGGAGAGACATGGGACAAAGGAAGATGTTACTGGGGTATGGGAGAGTCACGGGGCAAAGGAAGATGTCACTGGGGCATGGGTGAGTCACGGGGCAAAGGAAGATGTGACAGGGGTATGGGAGAGTCACGGGGCAGAGGGAGATGTTACTGGGGTATGGGAGAGTCATGGGGAAAAGGAAGATGTGATTGGGGTACGGGAGTGTCACGGGGCAAAGGAAGATGTGACTGGGGTATGGGAGAGTAATGGGGCAAAGTAAGATGTGACGGGTATGGGAGAGTCACGGGGCAAAGGAAGCTTTTGACTGGGGTATAGGAGAGTCACGGGGCAAAGGGAGATGTGACTGTGGTATGGGAGAGACACGGGGCAAAGGAAGATGTGACTGGGGTATGGATGAGTCACGGGACAAAGGAAGATGTGACTGGGCAATGGGAGAGCCATGGGGCAAAGGAAGATGTGACTGGGGTATGGGAGAGACATGCGGCAATGGAAGATGTGACTGTGGTATGGGAGAGACATGCGGCAAAGGAAAATGTGACTGGGGCATGGGAGAGACATGGGATAAAGAAAGATGTGACTGTGGTATGGGAGAGTCACGGGGCGAATGAAGATGTGTCTGGGGTATGGGAGAGTCATGGGGCAAAGGAAGATGTGATTGGGGTATGGGAGAATCATGGGGCAAAGGAAGATGTGACTGGGGTATGGGAGTGTAATGGGGCAAAGGAAGATGTGACTGGGGTATGGGAGAGTCAAGGGGCAAAGGAAGATGTGACTGGGGTATGGGAGAGTCACGGTGCAAAGGAAGATGTGACTGGAGTATGGGAGAGACACGAGGCAAAGGAAGATGTGCCTGGAGTATGGAAGAGACATGGGGCCAAGGAAGATGTGACTGGGGTATGTGAGAGTCACGGGGCAAAGGAAGATGTGACTGGGGTATGGGAGAGTCAAGGGGCAAAGGAAGATGTGACTGGGGTATAGGAGAGACATGGGGCAAAGGAAGATGTGACTGGGGTTTGGGAGAGACACGGGGCAAAGGAAGATGTGACTGGGGTATGGGAGAGACATGGGCCAAAGGGAGATGTGATTGGGGTATGGGAGAGTCATGGGGCAAAGGAAGATGTGACTGTGGTATGGGAGAGACATGGGGCAAAAGAAGATGCAACTGGGGTATGGGAAAGATGTGGGGCAAAGGAAGATGTGGCTGGGGTATGGGAGAGACATGGGACAAAGGAAGCTGTGGCTGGGGCATGGGAGAGTCACGGGGCAAAGGAAGATTTGACTGGGGTATGGGTGAGTCACGGAGCAAAGGGAGGTGTGACTGGGGCATGGAAGTTAGAAGGGTCAAAGGAAGATGTGACTGCGGGTATGGGAGAGTCACGGGGCTAAGGAAGAAGTGACTGGGATATGGAAGAGTCACGGGGCAAAGGAATATGTGACTGGGTTATGGGAGAGTCATGGGGCAAAGGAAGATGTGACTGGGGTATGGGAGAGTCACCGGGCATAGGAAGATGTGACTGGGGCATGGGAGAGACATGGGGTAAAGGAAGATGTGACTGGGGTATGGGAGAGTCACGGGGCAAATGAAGATGTGACTGGGGTATGGGAGAGTCATGGGGCAAAGGAAGATGTGATTGGGGTATGGGAGAATCACGAGGCAAAGGAAGATGTGACTGTGGTATGGGAGAGACATGCGGCAAAGGAAAATGTGACTGGGGCATGGGAGAGACATGGGATAAAGAAAGATGTGACTGTGGTATGGGAGAGTCACGGGGCGAATGAAGATGTGTCTGGGGTATGGGAGAGTCATGGGGCAAAGGAAGATGTGATTGGGGTATGGGAGAATCATGGGGCAAAGGAAGATGTGACTGGGGTATGGGAGTGTAATGGGGCAAAGGAAGATGTGACTGGGGTATGGGAGAGTCAAGGGGCAAAGGAAGATGTGACTGGGGTATGGGAGAGTCACGGTGCAAAGGAAGATGTGACTGGAGTATGGGAGAGACACGAGGCAAAGGAAGATGTGCCTGGAGTATGGAAGAGACATGGGGCCAAGGAAGATGTGACTGGGGTATGTGAGAGTCACGGGGCAAAGGAAGATGTGACTGGGGTATGGGAGAGTCAAGGGGCAAAGGAAGATGTGACTGGGGTATAGGAGAGACATGGGGCAAAGGAAGATGTGACTGGGGTTTGGGAGAGACACGGGGCAAAGGAAGATGTGACTGGGGTATGGGAGAGACATGGGCCAAAGGGAGATGTGATTGGGGTATGGGAGAGTCATGGGGCAAAGGAAGATGTGACTGTGGTATGGGAGAGACATGGGGCAAAAGAAGATGCAACTGGGGTATGGGAAAGATGTGGGGCAAAGGAAGATGTGGCTGGGGTATGGGAGAGACATGGGACAAAGGAAGCTGTGGCTGGGGCATGGGAGAGTCACGGGGCAAAGGAAGATTTGACTGGGGTATGGGTGAGTCACGGAGCAAAGGGAGGTGTGACTGGGGCATGGAAGTTAGAAGGGTCAAAGGAAGATGTGACTGCGGGTATGGGAGAGTCACGGGGCTAAGGAAGAAGTGACTGGGATATGGAAGAGTCACGGGGCAAAGGAATATGTGACTGGGTTATGGGAGAGTCATGGGGCAAAGGAAGATGTGACTGGGGTATGGGAGAGTCACCGGGCATAGGAAGATGTGACTGGGGCATGGGAGAGACATGGGGTAAAGGAAGATGTGACTGGGGTATGGGAGAGTCACGGGGCAAATGAAGATGTGACTGGGGTATGGGAGAGTCATGGGGCAAAGGAAGATGTGATTGGGGTATGGGAGAATCACGAGGCAAAGGAAGATGTGACTGGGGCATAGGAGAGTCACGGGGCAAAGGAAGATGTGACTGGGGTATGGGAGAGTCACGGGGCAAAGGAAGATGTGACTGGAGTATGGGAGAGACATGGGGCAAAGGAAGATGTGACTGCAGTATGGAAGAGACATGGGGCGAAGGAAGATGTGACTGGGGTATGGGAGAGTCACGGGGCATAGGAAGATGTGACTGGGTTATGGAAGTGTCATGGGGCAAAGGGAGATGTGACTGGGGTATGGGAGAGTCATGGGGCCAAGGAAAATGTGACTGGGGTATGGGAGAGACATGGGACAAAGGAAGATGTTACTGGGGTATGGGAGAGTCACGGGGCAAAGGAAGATGTGACTGGGGCATGGGTGAGTCACGGGGCAAAGGAAGATGTGACGGGTATGGGAGAGTCACGGGGCAGAGGGAGATGTTACTGGGGTATGGGAGAGTCATGGGGAAAAGGAAGATGTGATTGGGGTACGGGAGAGTCACGGGGCAAAGGAAGATGTGACTGGGGTATGGGAGAGTCATGGGGCAAGGGAAGATATGACGGGTTTGGGAGTGTCACGGGGCAAAGGAAGATGTGACTGGGGTATGGGAGAGTAATGGGGCAAAGTAAGATGTGACGGGTATGGGAGAGTCACGGGGCAAAGGAAGCTTTTGACTGGGGTATAGGAGAGTCACGGGGCAAAGGGAGATGTGACTGTGGTATGGGAGAGTCACGGTGCAAAGGAAGATGTGACTGGGGTATGGGAGAGACACGGGGCAAAGGAAGATGTGACTGGGGTATGGATGAGTCACGGGACAAAGGAAGATGTGACTGGGCAATGGGAGAGCCATGGGGCAAAGGAAGATGTGACTGGGGTATGGGAGAGTCATGGGGCAAAGGAAGATGTGACTGGGGTATGGGAGAGTCACGGGGCAATGGAAGATGTGACTGGGGTATGGGAGAGACATGGGGCAAAGGAAAATGTGACTGGGGCATGGGAGAGACATGGGATAAAGGAAGATGTGACTGGGGTATGGGAGAGTCACGGGGCGAATGAAGATGTGTCTGGGGTATGGGAGAGTCATGGGGCAAAGGAAGATGTGATTGGGGTATGGGAGAGTCATGGGGCCAAGGAAGATGTGACTGGGGTTTGGGAGAGTCAAGGGGCAAAGGAAGATGTGACTGGGGTATGGGAGAGTCATGGGGCAAAGGAAGATGTGACTGGGGTATGGGAGAGTCATGGGGCAATGGAAGATGTGACTGGGGTATGGGAGAGACATGCGGCAAAGGAAAATGTGACTGGGGCATGGGAGAGACATGGGATAAAGGAAGATGTGACTGGGGTATGGGAGAGTCACGGGGCGAATGAAGATGTGTCTGGGGTATGGGAGAGTCATGTGGCAAAGGAAGATGTGATTGGGGTATGGGAGAATCATGGGGCAAAGGAAGATGTGACTGGGGTATGGGAGTGTAATGGGGCAAAGGAAGATGTGACTGGGGTATGGGAGAGTCAAGGGGCAAAGGAAGATGTGACTGGGGTATGGGAGAGTCACGGTGCAAAGGAAGATGTGACTGGAGTATGGGAGAGACACGAGGCAAAGGAAGATGTGCCTGGAGTATGGAAGAGACATGGGGCCAAGGAAGATGTGACTGGGGTATGTGAGAGTCACGGGGCAAAGGAAGATGTGACTGGGGTATGGGAGAGTCAAGGGGCAAAGGAAGATGTGACTGGGGTATAGGAGAGACATGGGGCAAAGGAAGATGTGAATGGGATATGGGAGAGTCATGGGGCAAAGGAAGATGTGACTTGGGTATGCGACAGACATGGGGCAATGGGAGATGTGATTGGGCCATGGGAGAGTCATGGGGCAAAGGAAGATGTGACTGGGATATGGGAGAGACATCGGGCAAAGGGAGATGTGATTGGGGTATGGGAGAGACACGGGGCAAAGGAAGATGTGACTGGAGTATGGGAGAGACACGGGGCAAAGGAAGATGTGATTGGGCCATGGGAGAGTCACGGGGCAAAGAAAGATGTGACTGTGGTATGGGAGAGACATGGGGCAAAGGGTGATATGACTGGGGTATGGGAGAGACATGGGGCAAAGGAAGACTTGGGTATGGGAGACACATGGCGCAAAGGAAGATGTGACTGGAGTATGGAAGAATCTCGGAGCAAAGGAAGATGTGACTGGGGTATGGGAGAGTCATTGGGCAAAGGAAGATGTGACTGGGGTATGGGAGAGTCACAGGGCAAAGGAAGATGTGATTGGGGTATGGGAGAGTCATGGGGCAAAGGAAGATGTGACTGGGGTATGGGAGAGTCACGGGGCAAAGAAAGATGTGACTGGGGTATAGGAGAGACATGGGGCAAAGGAAGATGTGACTGGGGTATGGGAGAGACACGGGGCAAAGGAAGATGTGACTGGGGTATGGGAGAGACATGGGCCAAAGGGAGATGTGATTGGGGTATGGGAGAGTCATGGGGCAAAGGAAGATGTGACTGTGGTATGGGAAAGATGTGGGGCAAAGGAAGATGTGGTTGGGGTATGGGAGAGACATGGGGCAAAGGAAGCTGTGGCTGGGGCATGGGAGAGTCACGGGGCAAAGGAAGATTTGACTTCGGTATGGGTGAGTCACGGAGCAAAGGGAGGTGTGACTGGGGCATGGAAGTTAGAAGGGTCAAAGGAAGATGTGACTGCGGGTATGGGAGAGTCACGGGGCTAAGGAAGAAGTGACTGGGGTATGGAAGAGTCACGGGGCAAAGGAATATGTGACTGGGTTATGGGAGAGTCATGGGGCAAAGGAAGATGTGACTGGGGTATGGGAGAGTCACCAGGCATAGGAAGATGTGACTGGTGTATGGGAGAGTCACGGGGCAAAGGAAGATGTGACTGGGGCATGGGAGAGACATGGGGTAAAGGAAGGCGTGACTGGGGTATGGGAGAGTCACGGGGCAAATGAAGATGTGACTGGGGTATGGGTGAGACATGGGGCAATGGAAGATGAGAGAGGTATGGGAGAGTCACGGGGCTAAGGAAGATGTGACTGGGGTATGGATGAATCACGGGGCAAAGGAAGATGTGACGGGTATGGGAGAATCAAGGGGCAAAGGAAGATGTGACTGGGGTATGGGAGAGACATGGGGCAACGGAAGATGAGAGAGGTACGGGAGAGTCACTGGGCAAAGGAAGATGTAACTGGGGTTTGGGAGAGACATGGGGCAAAGGAAGATGTGACTGGGGTATGGAAGTGTCATGGGGCAAAGGGAGATGTGACTGGGGTATGGGAGAGTCATGGGGTGAAGTAAAATGTGACTGGGGTATGAGAGAGACATGGGGCAAAGGAAGATGTGACTGGGGCACGGGAGAGTCATGGGGCAAAGGGAGATGTGACTGGGGTATGGGAGAGTCATGGGGTCAAGGAAAATGTTACTGTGGTATGGGAGAGACATGAGGCAATGGAAGATGTGACTGGGGTATGGGAGAGTCATGGGGCAATGGAATATGTGACTGGGGTATGGGAGAGACATGGGGCAATGGAAGATGAGAGAGGTATGGGAGGTTCACGGGGCTAAGGAAGATGTGACTGCGGTATGGAAAAATCACGGGGCAAAGGAAGATGTGACTGGGGTATGGGAGAGTCACGGGACTAAGGAAGATGTGACTGGGGTATGGGAGAGTCATGGGGTCAAGGAAAATGTTACTGTGGTATGGGAGAGACATGAGGCAATGGAAGATGTGACTGGGGTATGGGAGAGTCATGGGGCAATGGAATATGTGACTGGGGTATGGGAGAGACATGGGGCAATGGAAGATGAGAGAGGTATGGGAGGTTCACGGGGCTAAGGAAGATGTGACTGCGGTATGGAAGAATCACGGGGCAAAGGAAGATGTGACTGCGGTATGGAAGAATCACGGGGCAAAGGAAGATGTGACTGGGGTATGGGAGAGACACGGGGCAAAGGAAGACGTGACTGGGGTATGGGAGAGTCACAGGGCAAAGGAAGATGTGACTGGGGTATGGGAGAGTCACGGGGCAAATGAAGATGTGACTGGGGTATGGGAGAGTCACGGGGCAAAGAAAGATGTGACTGGGGTATAGGAGAGTCACGGGGCAAAGGAAGATGTGACTGGGATATGGAGAGTCACGGGGCAAAGGAAGATGTGACTGGGGTATGGGAGAGTCACGGGGCAAAGGAAGATGTGACGGGGTATGGGAGAGACATGGAGCAAATGAAGATGTGACTGTGGTATGGGAGTGTCACGGGGCAAAGGAAGATATGATGGGGGTATGGGAGAGTCATGGGGCAAAGGAAAATGGGACTGGGGTATGGGATAGTCATGGTGCAAAGGAAGATATGATGGGGGTATGGGAGAGTTATGGGGCAAAGGAAGATGTGACTGGGGTATGGGAGAGACATGGGGCAAAGGAAGATGTGACTGTGGTATGGGAGAGACATGGGGCAAAGGAAGATGCAACTGGGGTATGGGAAAGACGTGGGGCAAAGGAAGATGTGGCTGGGGTATGAGAGAGACATGGGGCAAAGGAAGCTGTGGCTGGGGCATGGGAGAGTCACGGGGCAAAGGAAGATTTGACTGGGGTATGGGTGAGTCACGGAGAAAAAGGAGGTGTGACTGGGGCATGGAAGTTAGAAGGGTCAAAGGAAGATGTGACTGCGGGTATGGGAGAGTCACGGGGCAAAGGAAGAAGTGACTGGGGTATGGGAGAGTCATGGGGCAAAGGAAGATGTGACTGGGGTATGGGAGAGTCACCGGGCAAAGGAACATGTGACTGGGGTATGGGAGAGTCTTGGGGCAAAGCAAGATGTGACTGGGGTTTGGGAGAGACATGGGGTAAAGGAAGATGTGACTGGGGTATGGGAGAGTCACAGGGCAAATGAAGATGTGACTGGGGTATGGGAGAGTCATGGGGCAAAGGAAGATGTGATTGGGGTATGGGAGAATCACGGGGCAAAGGAAGATGTGATTGGGGTATGGGAAAGTCACGGGGCAAAGGAAGACGTGACTGGGGTATGGGAGAGTCATGGGGCAAAGGAAGATGTGATTGGGGTATGGAAGTGTCATGGGGCAAAGGAAGATGTGACTGGGGTATGGGAGAGTCATGGGGCAAAGGAAGATGTGACTGGCGTATGGAAGTGTCATGGGGCAAAGGAAGATGTGACTGGGGTATGGAAGTGTCATGGGGCAAAGGGAGATGTGACTGGGGTATGGGAGAGTCATGGGGCCAAGGAAAATGTGACTGGGGTATGGGAGAGACATGGGGCAAAGGAAGATGTGACTGGGGTATGCGAGAGTCACGGGGCAAAGGAAGATGTGACTGGGGCATGGGAGAGTCACGGGGCAAAGGAAGATGTGACTGGTATGGGAGAGACATGGGGCAAAGGAAGATGTGACTGGGGTATGAGAGAGTCATGGGGCAATGGAATATGTGACTGGGGTATGGGAGAGACATGGGGCAATGGAAGATGAGAGAGGTATGGGAGAGTCACGGGGCTAAGGAAGATGTGACGGGTATGGAAGTATCACGGGGCAAAGGAAGATGTGACTGGGGTATGGGCGAGTCACGGGGCAAAGGAAGATGTGACTGGGGTATGGGAGAGACATGGGGCAATGGAAGATGAGGGAGGTACGGGAGAGTCACGGGGCAAAGGAAGATGTGACTGGGGTTTGGGAGAGACATGGGGCAAAGGAAGATGTGACTGGGGTATGGGAGAGACATGGGTCAAAGGAAGATGTGACTGGGGTATGGGAGAGTCGCGGGGCAATGGAAGATGTGATGGGTATGGGAGTGTCACGGGGCAAAGGCAGATGTGACTGGGGTATGGGAGAGTCACGGGGCAAAGGAAGATGTGACTGGGGTATGGAAGAATCATGGGGCAAAGGAAGATGTGACTGGGGTATGGGAGAGACATGGGGCAAAGGAAGATGTGACTGGGGTATGGGAGAGACATGGGGCAAAGGAAGATGTGACTGGGGTATGGGAGAGTCACGGGGCAATGGAAGATGTGACGGGTTTGGGAGTGTCACGGGGCAAAGGAAGATGTGACTGGGGTATGGGAGAGTCACGGGGCAAAGGAAGATGTGACTGGGGTATGGGAGAGTCACGGGGCAAAGGAAGATGTGACTGTGGTATGGGAGAGACATGGGGCAAAGGAAGATGTGACTGGGGTATGGGAGAGACATGGGGCAAAGGAAGATGTGACTGGGGTATGGGAGAGTCACGGGGCAAAGGAAAATGTGACTGGGGTATGGGAGCGTCTCGGAGCTAAGGACGATGTGACTGGGGTATGGGACAGTCACGGGGCAAAGGAAGATGTGACTGGAGTATGGAAGAGTTGAGGAAGTGTACTTTTATATTACAAAATGGCTTCACAAGGTACAGAATAGAAAACACAAAACTGGCTTCCATAGATTAGTAATTGCTAGTTCTGCTGAAAATCAGAACTCGCCAATTAACAAAATGACCTCAACTGTTAATTAGAATAAAGACCTTCAAAGGTGCATACTGTAAGCCTCCCTATCTCTTTCTCATAGCTAGATGAAGAGAGTCCTTGAGTCATGTATAAACCAGGATAGGGAGTCAATGAAGAACAGAACTTATAGATTAGATAACCCTATCTATAGGCATTCCTTTTTGTTCCAGTCCTTTTTATCCTTGATTACAGTTTGACTTACACTATATTTTTCTTGTTACTAATTATGATCTCAGACTTCGATCATTTGATTCTGAAGGCTTGCTTTAACTATAAATATGTTACCTTTTGCCTATGATCTTAGAAGTGGTCAGTGTAGCCATTGTCTATATGTCCGCTTCCCTTGTATACAAGAACTAATAAAGTCTTCCTTTGACGATACTTTGTGTTTAAAGAGTCTTACTCGGAAGTCGAGACTTCGACAGTCTTACTTGGAGGTTCCACCGAGATCGCTTGCTGCCTTTCGGTAAGTCACGGACAAAGACATTGTGAATTTCTAGTGACAGATCCTGAATGGCCACAATGATGTTTTATCACATAATAAGGATTTCTCATTAGATACTGAATTGGTGCAGTCTGTTTCTTCCGACGGGAGTACTGCGATCAAGTTAAGACTCGTGTTTTAGATTTGAGTTGAATCCTGTAACTTTTGCTTCTTTTATTTTAACGTTAAAAGGAGGAGGATACTGACGGCTCAGGTCTCAAAACTATCGGGCAAAGGAGACAAGGGAAAAGTCGGCAGGGTTGCGTCCCGGACTAATAAAGGTACCAGGTTGTGAAAGAGAGCGCTCAAGGTTAAAACTGCAGTATCAAGGGTGGGTCCCTTGAGCCGGGGTTAAAGTCCCGCGGCAGAAAGTATTGTTTGAGGATTGTCACTGTGTTTTAAAGACCTGTATTACCAGGCTCAGGATTATTCTCCGTTGAGATACCTTCTACGAGGGTTCAAGCCCCTCGCATTAAAGCATAAGGATTTTATATGAACATAGAGGTTAAGAATTATCGCAACCATTGTTTTCCGTTTTGTTTGTTGATTGTTGACAACATTAAGACAGAAGACTTTCACATAAAGTATAAGTTAAATGTTAAGGACTCAGCTTGTCGTGGCATACAACGCAAACTGAGAATTGACTATTTGTTTAGTTTAGAGTATAAGATCAATGTCTGAGCATTTGGTCTGTTTGACTGTTTGGGCTGTTGCATTACTTGTCATTACTTTGATTGTTGTTATTACTTTTTATTGTTCATCACTTATGCTCCTTTGGACAGTCAGTAATAGTCGCAAGGGGGTAAAGGGCGAAACTTGCGATCTAGAAGAAGAGTGCCTAGTATAAATTAAGAACTAAAACTTTACTAAGATGGGAGCTTGACAGAGTAAGATCCCAGAAAAAGGGACTCCCGCTTTTTACATCTTTAACAACTATGGTCGAATGTCCACAAATGATTTATCTAAATGGACCAAGAAAGACAAACACCCGTTCCGAGCTACGGACAATAGTCCATGAGCTACCGGACCCCTCAGAGGGCTTCGAAAAAGCAATTAATGAGCTCAAAAGCATCGTTATTTGCCATCGGCCCACTATTGTGGATGTCGACCAGCTACTCAGAGCTTGGTTAAAAGATTCCAAATACCACCTTTTAACAGATGGCCCAGGTAGTTTCAACCGTATTAACGACCATAGAATAAATCAGCACTGGAATCCTGAAACACTACCAAACGATACATCTTGGACCAACTTATATACAACAATGCATGCTAAATTCCCAAAAAGAACTAATTGGAAAAAAAAAAAATTGAGACCACTCAGAAAAAGGACGAAGACGTTGAGGATTATATAGAAAGAATAGAAGCAATTATGGGGCAACATTCTGGAATGACCAAAGAAAATTACCAGATCCTTTAATTAATGCCCTTGTAAATGGTCTCAGAACAGAACTTAAAGAACCATTGACTTTAGTCTGCCTAGATTGGAGACATAAAACAACTCCTGAATTAACACAAATTTTGAAAGGAATTCAGGAGAGACATAGAGACCAAAAGAGTAAGGTTTCCCTCTTAATGGAGCAGACAGCTCCCGCAGCTCCGACTGCCCAGACTACCATTTATTATCAGGGCCACTACAGAGGGCGAGGCAGAGGGTATAACAGAGGCAGATTTAGAGGAAATAGTAGAGGAGGGACTGGCAGAGGCCAGTGGAACGGAAGAGGCACAAACTCTCCGTGTTTTAACTGTGGTCAGATCGGACACTGGAAGTCCGATTGCCCGTTCCCCAAGCAGCAAAATCAAGGATGGGGAGGTGCCCCAAACAATGTAAATACCCAAGCCCAGGTTCACACTCGTCCGCAGACAGGTTTTACAACAGGGAATCCTTGGGGAGGTCAAAATACGGAAGGACAATTCGGATCCCCAGGGCAAAATTATTCAGCATGACGCGGAGAAACAGCCCCGAACGTTACCCACATTCTTCAATTACCTTCAGTATCACTAAATTCTAGTGATGAGCCATATTTATCCATAGAAATGCAGGGCATTAGAGTCCCTTTTCTCATTGACACAGGAGCCACAACCTCACTATTAACAAAGCAATACGCTAGAGGAACTCCGTGTACTGGAAAGAATGTCACATGTGTAGGACTTTCCGGCGTCTCACAGACTATGACGTGGTCACAACCATTAGAAATACAAGCAGACAATTTCTCTGGCCAGCATGCCTTTCTTCTATCAGATGAAGCCCCTATGAACCTTTTAGGGAGAGATTTGCTGTGCAAAATGCAGGCAACAATCATTTGTTCAGAAAAAGGACTGCAGGTGCACATCCCTACCGATAGATGTACTATGTGCCCTTTACAAAAATGCTCCCCTCCCATCGTCTACCAGTGGACAAACAAAAACCAAGAATTAAGCCACACATTAATGATGATTGTAGGAGCACTGCAATGTGCCTCAAGAACAGTCTCAGAGTACCAGAAGGATTTGAAATTAGACAGCTGGCACATGAATCTGCATTGCACTGCCTTTTATGACGACACGGGAAAAGACACGACTATAAAAGACTGTTACAAACCCTTTTTGGGCCAGAACTTCCTGTTTAAAATTCGGACAATCTTTATTGGACCCGAAGGAATAGCAGCTGCCGTAACGTTAACTCCAGAAGCATGGGAACTGTTTCAAGTCAAGGACTCTAAACCACACTGCACTCTCGCTGTCGCAAACAGCCGTCACCCAAGAGATCTAGGGCCAATGGTCCTCCGTTTTTGCTGCGAAATGATCACCCAATTGGTGACTAAGCCCCGAACAGATTTATCAGAAACTCCGATTTCCAATAGTGACTTAGCATACTACGTAGACGGGTCAGCCCTTAGGGATGACAAGGGATCACCTAGGGCTGGATATGCCATATCAGATGATCACTCGATTGTGGAGGCACTCTCACTACCTCAATCCTTTTCAGCACAACAAGCAGAACTCTTCGCTCTTACAAGAGCTTGCATACTGGCTACTGATCAAACCGTTAATATTTATACCGACTCCAGGTATGCTTTTGGAGTTGCTCACGATTACGGACAGATCTGGAAATTAAGGGTATTTTTAACCTCTTCAGGATCAACTATTAAGAATGCCGAACAAATTGATAATCTTTTAAAGGCTCTAATGTGTCCCACTAAAATTTCAGTTATTAAATGTCAGGCTCATACAGGTAGTCAGGATCAGATATCACTGGGTAACGAACGAGCAGACAGAGCTGCAAAGTCAGCGGCTTTGTCTGATACAGGGCCACAAGTTTCAGCCTTTGTTCTGCGTCAACAGAAATCAGACAATGACCCACCTTCTATTAATGATGTTTTAGCCTTTCAGTCACAGGCTAACTCGGACGAAGTGTTAAGTTGGGCAAAGGATTCTTGTTTTAAAACGTCTGAAGGGCTATGGGTACACCATGACGGCCACATGGTAGCCCCTAAATCTTTACTCCCATGGATTGCCCGATGCGTTCATGTGTTCACACATGCGGGCAAAAGGGGGATGGCAGACTATATTAATCAAACATGGTATGCACCAGGTATTTCGGCAATGGCAAAACAAATCAGTGAAAGGTGCACCACTTGCCAGGAAATGAATCCAGGTAAAACAGCGAAAGTACAGTCTGCCTCCCGCCCGAATCCATCAGGCTCTTTTGTAAATTTACAAATGGATTTTATTGATTTACCTCCATGTTTAGGATTTAAGTATGTGTTGGTAATTATAGATATGTTTTCAAGATGGGTCGAAGCCTTTCCATGTAAAAAGAACGATGCTGTAACAGTAGCAAAGTGCTTGTTAAAAGAAATCATACCAAGGTTTGGAATACCTAAGCAGCTTTCAAGCGACAGAGGATCTCACTTCACTGGAACGATTGTAAAAGAACTATGTAAAGCTTTGCAGATTAACCAGCATTTTCACTGCAGCCATCATCCGCAATCTTCAGGACTGGTAGAAAGATATAACGGAGTACTGAAGAATAAACTCGCTAAACTTAGCAATGAAACCGGACTTAAATGGGTCGAACTATTACCCTTAGCATTGATAATGCGAGCAGCAACTAACAGGACCAATGGACTGTCTCCACATGAGATTGTTATGGGACGACCCCTAAGACTGCCATTCTCAGCACCATTTACGGTGAAACAAATGGACATTCATAAAATGGATGAGAATATGCTAAACTATTGCATTGCATTAACTAAATGTATTTCCAGCTTTCACCAACAGGTAAAGGAAGCTCAAACGGAACCAGCAGAGGGAAAGTGCCACGACTTGGAACCTGGAGACGACGTCTACGTGAAGGTTTTTAAAAGAAAGAACGGTCTGCAACCACGCTTCGAAGGACCATATCAAGTGCTCCTAACAACAAACACAGCCGTAAAAGTCAAGGAAAGATCTTCCTGGATTCACGCTTCCCACTGCAAGAAGGCACCGAATAGAAACAATTGAATCTTGAAAGACTCTAACAATGAAGACGTTACTTATATTTTGTATACTAATCGGACCACTGAGTCTAATATGCCAGGGAGATGGGGAAAGATCCCGAAAGAAAGGAGAATTACACGTGAATACTTTTTTGTACATATAACCAACATCGTTAAACATATAAGAGACGCAGTGAGTCAGTATAAAAACCCAAAGAACCAAGGATGGTTTGACTGGGTATTGGGGGGATGGCTGGGATCAATAGGACAAACACTATTGCATGGATTAGTAGTAGTGATAGCAGTGATTGTATGTATTTTTCTATTTTTCACAGTGATTAAATGCTGTTGCAATAGGCTAGGTGAGGCAGCTATACCAGGAGGAAGTATGATGATGCAGAGGGAAGTAAATGAAGAGGAGAAGAATGGTCCCCTAGGGGAAGAAATGGAACGATTGAATAGGATAAACATTTAGGGGCTAGATTGGGAACAACAGGCGAGGGAAAAGAAAGAGGACTCCAGGAGCACTTGAGCTCATGAAGACCCCACAGGTCAGGCATAAACTGTGTGGGTCACCACCACATTTTTAGTCCTCCTCTATAAGCTGTTTGTTCCCTATCTCCTTAGAAGGTGTTTAGTCACGCCCAACCTCCAGGCTAACATAAGCTGCAGGAAATAAAGGAGAAACCTGCAGGTTAACATAAGCTGCAGAAAATAGAATAAAACCTGCAGGCTAATAAAAGCTGCAGGAGTATAAAAGCAGACATATGCCCAAAATATATCAATAGACAATAAAGGCCCCGGCAATTGAATAGAGCACAGTGAATAAAGTAAAATCCTTAGGATTGGCTTGTCCAAGTAAGGACAAAAGGGGGGAATGAGGAAGTGTACTTTTATATTACAAAATGGCTTCCCAAGGTACAGAATAGTAAACACAAAATGGCTTCCATAGATTAGTAATTGCTAGTTCTGCTGAAAAAGCAGAACTCTCCAATTAACAAAATGACCTAAACTGTTAATTAGAATAAAAACCTTCAAAGGTACATACTGTAAGCCTCCCTTACTCTTTCTCATAGCTAGTTGAAGAGAGTCCTTGAGTCATGTATAAACCAGGATAGGGAGTCAAAGAAGAACAGAACTTATAGATAAGATAACCCGATCTATAGGCATTCCTTTTTGTTCCAGTCCTTTTTATCCTTGATTACAGTTTGACTAACACTAAATTTTTCTTGTTACTAATTATGATCTCAGACTTCGATCATGTGATTCTGAAGGCCTGCTTTAACTATAAATATGTTACCTTTTGCCTATGATCTTAGAAGTGGTCAGCATAGCCATTGTCTACATGTCCGCTTCCCTTGTATACAAGAACTAATAAAGTCTTCCTTTGACGATACTTTGTGTTTAAAGAGTCTTACTCGGAAGTCGAGACTTCGACAGAGTCTCGGTGCAAAGGAAGATGTGACTGGGGTATGGGAGAGTCACGGGGCAAAGGAAGATGTGACTGGGGTATGGGAGAGTCATGGGGCAAAGGAAGAAGTGACTGGGGTATGGGAGAGTCACGGGGCAAAGGAAGATGTGACTGGGGTATGGGAGAGACATGGGGCAAAGGAAGATGTGACTGGGGTATGGGAGAGACATGGGGCAAAGGAACATGTGACTGGGGTATGGGAGAGTCACGGGGCAAAGGAAGATGTGACTGGGGTATGGGAGAGACATGGAGCAAATGAAGATGTGACTGTGGTATGGGAGCGTCACGGGGCAAAGGAAATATGATGGGGGTATGTGAGAGTCATGGGGCAAAGAAGATGTGACTGGGGTATGTGATAGTCAAGGGGCAAAGGAAGATATGGGGGTATGGGAGACTCATGGGGCAAAGGAAGACGTGACTGCAGTATGGGAGAGACATGGGGCAAAGGGAGATGTGATTGAGGTATGGGAGAGTCATGGGGCAAAGGAAGATGTGACTGGGGTATGGGATAGTCATGGTGCAAAGGAAGATATGATGGGGGCATGGGAGAGTTATGGGGCAAAGGAAGATGTGATTGGGGTATGGGAGAGTCATGGGGCAAAGGAAGATGTGACTGGTATGGGAGAGACATGGGGCAAAGGAAGATGTAACGGGTATGGGAGAGACGTGGAGCAAACGAAGATGTGGCTGGGGTATGGGAGAGACATAGGGCAAAGGAAGATGTGACGGGCATGGGAGAGTCACGGAGCAAAGGGAGATGCGACTGGGGTATGGGAGAGTCACGGGGCAAAGGAAGATGTGACTGGGGTATGGGAGAGACATGGGGCAAAGGAAGATGTGACTGGGGTGTGGGAGAGACATGGGGCAAAGGAAGATCTGACTGGGGTATGGGAGAGTCATGGGGCAAAGGAAGATGTGACTGGGGTATGGGAGAGTCACGCGGCAAAGGAAGATGTGACTGGAGTATGGAAGAGACAAGGGGCAAAGGAAGATGTGACTGGGGTATGGGAGAGTCACGGGGCAAAGGAAGAAGTGACTGGGGTATGGGAGAGTCACGGGGCAAAGGAAGATGTGACTGGGGTATGGGAGAGTCACGGGGCAAAGGAAGATGTGACTGGGGTATGGGAGAGACATGGAGCAAATGAAGATGTGACTGTGGTATGGGAGCGTCACGGGGCAAAGGAAATATGATGGGGGTATGTGAGAGTCATGGGGCAAAGAAGATGTGACTGGGGTATGTGATAGTCAAGGGGCAAAGGAAGATATGGGGGTATGGGAGACTCATGGGGCAAAGGAAGACGTGACTGCAGTATGGGAGAGACATGGGGCAAAGGGAGATGTGATTGAGGTATGGGAGAGTCATGGGGCAAAGGAAGATGTGACTGGGGTATGGGATAGTCATGGTGCAAAGGAAGATATGATGGGGGCATGGGAGAGTTATGGGGCAAAGGAAGATGTGATTGGGGTATGGGAGAGTCATGGGGCAAAGGAAGATGTGACTGGTATGGGAGAGACATGGGGCAAAGGAAGATGTAACGGGTATGGGAGAGACGTGGAGCAAACGAAGATGTGGCTGGGGTATGGGAGAGACATAGGGCAAAGGAAGATGTGACGGGCATGGGAGAGTCACGGAGCAAAGGGAGATGCGACTGGGGTATGGGAGAGTCACGGGGCAAAGGAAGATGTGACTGGGGTATGGGAGAGACATGGGGCAAAGGAAGATGTGACTGGGGTGTGGGAGAGACATGGGGCAAAGGAAGATCTGACTGGGGTATGGGAGAGTCATGGGGCAAAGGAAGATGTGACTGGGGTATGGGAGAGTCACGCGGCAAAGGAAGATGTGACTGGAGTATGGAAGAGACAAGGGGCAAAGGAAGATGTGACTGGGGTATGGGAGAGTCACGGGGCAAAGGAAGATCTGACTGGGGTATGGGAGAGTCATGGGGCAAAGGAAGATGTGACTGGGGTATGGGAGAGTCACGGGGCAAAGGAAGATGTGACTGGGGCATGTGAGAGACAGGGGATAAAGGAAGATGTGACTGGGGAATGGGAGAGTCACGGGGCGAATGAAGATGTGTCTGGGGTATGGGAGAGTCAAGCGGCAAAGGAAGATGTGATTGGGGTATGGGAGAGTCACGGGGCAAAGGAAGATGTGACTGGGGTGTGGGAGAGACATGGGGCAAAGGAAGATCTGACTGGGGTATGGGAGAGTCATGGGGCAAAGGAAGATGTGACTGGGGTATGGGAGAGTCACGCGGCAAAGGAAGATGTGACTGCGGCATGGAAGAGACAAGGGGCAAAGGAAGATGTGACTGGGGTATGGGAGAGTCACGGGGCAAAGGAAGATCTGACTGGGGTATGGGAGAGTCATGGGGCAAAGGAAGATGTGACTGGGGTATGGGAGAGTCACGGGGCAAAGGAAGATGTGACTGGGGCATGTGAGAGACAGGGGATAAAGGAAGATGTGACTGGGGAATGGGAGAGTCACGGGGCGAATGAAGATGTGTCTGGGGTATGGGAGAGTCAAGCGGCAAAGGAAGATGTGATTGGGGTATGGGAGAGTCACGGGGCAAAGGAAGATGTGACTGGGGAATGGGAGAGTCACGGGGCGAATGAAGATGTGTCTGGGGAATGGGAGAGTCACGGGGCAAAGGAAGATGTGACTGGGGTATGGGAGAGTCACGGGGCAAAGGAAGATGTGACTGGGGTATGGGAGAGTCACAGGCCAAAGGACGATGTGACTGGAGTATGGGAGACACACGGGGCAAAGGAAGATGTGACAGGAGTATGGAAGAGACATAGGGCAAAGTAAGATGTGACTGGGGTATGAGAGAGTCACGGGGCAAAGGAAGATGTGACTGGCGTATGGGAGTGTAATGGGGCAAAGGAAGATGTGACTGGGGTAAGGGAGAGTGACGGGGCAAAGGAAGATGTGACGGGTATGGGAGAGTCTCTGGTCAAAGGAAAATGTGACGGGTTTCTGAGAGTCACGGGGCAAAGGAAGATGTGAATGGGATATGGGAGAGTCACAGGGCAAAGGAAGATGTGACTGGGGTATGGGAGAGTCACGGGGCAAAGGAAGATGTGACTGGGGTATTGGAGAGACATGGGGCAATGGAAGATGACAGAGGCATGGGACAGTCACGTAGCAAAGGAAGATGTTACTGGGGTATGGGAGAGTCACGGGGCAAAGGAAGATGTGACTGGGGCATGGGAGAGTCACGGGGCAAAGGAAGATATGACTGGGGTATGGGAGAGTCACGGGGCAAAGGAAGATGTGACTGGGGTATGGGTGAGTCACGGGGCAAAGGAAATGTGACTGGGGTATGGGAGAGACATGGGGCAAAGGAAGATGTGACTGAGGTATGGGAGAGTCACAGGGGAAAGGAAGATGTGACTGGGGTATGGGAGAGTCGTGGGGCAAAGGAAGATATGACTGGGGTATGGGAGAGTCACGGGGCAAACGAAGATGTGACTGGGGTATGGGAGAGTCACGGGGCAAAGGAAGATGTGACTGGGGTATGGGAGAGACATGGGGCAATAGAAGATGACAGAGGCATGGGACAGTCATGTAGCAAAGGAAGATGTGACTGGGGTATGTGAGAGTCACGGGGCAAAGGAAGATGTGACTGGGGTATGGGAGATTCACGGGGCAAAGGAAGATGTGACTGGGGTATGGGAGTGTCATGGGGCAAAGGGAGATGTGACTGGGGTATGGGAGAGTCATGGGGCCAAGGAAATGTGACTGGGGTATGGGAGAGACATGGGGCAAAGGAAGATGTGACTGAGGTATGGGAGAGTCACGGGGGAAAGGAAGATGTGACTGGGGTATGGGAGAGTCGTGGGGCAAAGGAAGATGTGACTAGGGTATGGGAGAGTCAAGGAGCAAAGGAAGATGTGACTGGGGTATGGGAGAGTCACAGGGCAAAGGAAGATGTGACGGGGGAATTGCAGAGTCATGGGGCAAAGGAAGATGTGACTGGGGTATGGGAGAGTCACGGGGCAAAGGAAGATGTGACTGGGGCACGGGAGAGTCACGGGGCAAAGGAAGATGTGACTGGTATGGGAGAGACATGGGGCAAAGGGAGATGTGACTTGGGTATGGGAGAGCCACGGGGCAAAGGAAGATGTGACTGGGGTATGGAAGTGTCATGGGGCAAAGGGAGATGTGACTGGGGTATGGGAGAGTCATGGGGCCAAGGAAAATGTGACTGTGGTATGGGAGACACATGGTGCAAAGGTAGATGTAACTGGGGTATGGGAGAGACATGGGGCAAAGGAAGATGTGGCTGGGGTATGGGAGAGACATAGGGCAAAGGAAGCTGTGACTGGGGCATGGGAGAGTCACGGGGCAAAGGAAGATTTGACTGGGGTATGGGTGAGTCACGGAGCAAAGGAATATGTGGCTGGGGTATGGAAGAGACAAGGGGCAAAGGAAGATGTGACTGGGGTATGGGAGAGACATGGGGCAAAGCAAGATGTGACTGGGGTATGGGAGAGTCACGGGGCAAAGGAAGATGTGACTGGGGTATGGGAGAGTCACGGGGCAAAGGAAGATGTGACTGGGGTATGGGAGAGTCACGGGGCAAAGGAAGATGTGACTGGGGTATGGGAGAATCATGGGGCAAAGGAATATGTGGCTGGGGTATGGAAGAGACAAGAGGCAAAGGAAGATGTGACTGGGGTATGGGAGAGACATGGGGCAAAGCAAGATGTGACTGGGGTATGGGAGAATCACGGGGCAAAGGAAGATGTGACTGGGGTATGGAAGAGTCACGGGGCAAAGGAGGATGTGACTGGATAATGGAAGAGACAAGTGGCAAAGGAAGATGTGACGGGTGTGGGAGATACATGGGGCAAAGGAAGATCTGACTGGGGTATGGGAGAGTCATGGGGCAAAGGAAGATGTGACGGGCATGTGAGAGACATGGGATAAAGGAAGATGTGACTGGGGAATGGGAGAGTCACGGGGTGAATGAAGATGTGTCTGGGGTATGGGCGAGTCATGGGGCAAAGGAAGATGTGACTGGGGTATGGGAGTGTCACGGGGCAAAGGGAGATGTGACTGGGGTATGGGAGAGACATGGGGCAAAGGAAGATGTGACTGGGGTATGGGAGAGACACGGGGCAAAGGAAGATGTGACTGGAGTATGGAAGAGACATGGGGCAAAGGAAGATGTGACTGGGGCACGGGAGAGTCACGGGGCAAAGGAAGATGTGACTGGTATGGGAGAGACATGGGGCAAAGGGAGATGTGACTTGGGTATGGGAGAGCCACGGGGCAAAGGAAGATGTGACTGGGGTATGGAAGTGTCATGGGGCAAAGGGAGATGTGACTGGGGTATGGGAGAGTCATGGGGCCAAGGAAAATGTGACTGTGGTATGGGAGACACATGGTGCAAAGGTAGATGTAACTGGGGTATGGGAGGGACATGGGGCAAAGGAAGATGTGGCTGGGGTATGGGAGAGACATAGGGCAAAGGAAGCTGTGACTGGGGCATGGGAGAGTCACGGGGCAAAGGAAGATTTGACTGGGGTATGGGTGAGTCACGGAGCAAAGGAATATGTGGCTGGGGTATGGAAGAGACAAGGGGCAAAGGAAGATGTGACTGGGGTATGGGAGAGACATGGGGCAAAGCAAGATGTGACTGGGGTATGGGAGAGTCACGGGGCAAAGGAAGATGTGACTGGGGTATGGGAGAGTCACGGGGCAAAGGAAGATGTGACTGGGGTATGGGAGAGTCACGGGGCAAAGCAAGATGTGACTGGGGTATGGGAGAATCATGGGGCAAAGGAATATGTGGCTGGGGTATGGAAGAGACAAGAGGCAAAGGAAGATGTGACTGGGGTATGGGAGAGACATGGGGCAAAGCAAGATGTGACTGGGGTATGGGAGAATCACGGGGCAAAGGAAGATGTGACTGGGGTATGGAAGAGTCACGGGGCAAAGGAGGATGTGACTGGATAATGGAAGAGACAAGTGGCAAAGGAAGATGTGACGGGTGTGGGAGATACATGGGGCAAAGGAAGATCTGACTGGGGTATGGGAGAGTCATGGGGCAAAGGAAGATGTGACGGGCATGTGAGAGACATGGGATAAAGGAAGATGTGACTGGGGAATGGGAGAGTCACGGGGTGAATGAAGATGTGTCTGGGGTATGGGCGAGTCATGGGGCAAAGGAAGATGTGACTGGGGTATGGGAGTGTCACGGGGCAAAGGGAGATGTGACTGGGGTATGGGAGAGACATGGGGCAAAGGAAGATGTGACTGGGGTATGGGAGAGACACGGGGCAAAGGAAGATGTGACTGGAGTATGGAAGAGACATGGGGCAAAGGAAGATGTGACTGGGGTATGAGAGCGTCACGGGGCAAAGGAAGATGTGACTGGGTATGGGAGATTCTCGGGGCAAAGGAAAATGTGACGGGTTTCGGAGAGTCACGGGGCAAAGGAAGATGAGAATGGGATATGGGAGAGTCACGGGGCAAAGGAAGATGTGACTGGGGTATGGGAGAGTCACGGGGCAAAGGAAGATGTGACTGGGGTATGGGAGAGACATGGGGCAATGGAAGATGACAGAGGCATGTGACAGTCACGTAGCAAAGGAAGATGTGACTGGGGTATGGGAGAGTCACGGGGCAAAGGAAGATATGACTCGGGTATGGGAGAGTCGCGGGGCAAAGGAAGATGTGACTTGGGTATGGGAGAGACATGGGGTAAAGGAAGATGAGAGAGGTATGAAAGAGTCACGGGGCAAAGGAAGATGTGACTGGGGTACGGGAGAGTCACGGGGCAAAGGAAGATGTGACTGGGGTATGGGAGAATCATGGGGCAAATGAATATGTGGCTGGGGTATGGAAGAGACAAGGGGCAAAAGAAGATGTGACTGGGGTATGGGAGAGACATGGGGCAAAGCAAGATATGACTGGGGTATGGGAGAGTCACGGGGCAAAGGAAGATGTGACTGGGGTATGGGAGAGTCATGGGGCAAAGGAAGATGTGACTGGGGCATGTGAGAGGCATGGGATAAAGGAAGATGTGACTGGGGAATGAGAGAGTCACGGGGCGAATGAAGATGTGTCTGGGGTATGGGAGAGTCATGGGGCAAAGGAAGATGTGATTGGGGTATGGGAGTGTTACGGGGCAAAGGAAGATGTGACTGGGGTATGGGAGAGTCACGGGGAAAAGGAAGATGTGACTGGGGTATGGGAGAGTCACGGGGCAAAGGAAGATGTGACTGGAGTATGGGAGAGACACGGGGCAAAGGAAGATGTGACTGGAGTATGGGAGAGTCACGGGGCAAAGGAAGATGTGACTGGTGCATGGGAGAGTCACGGGGCGAAGGAAGATTTGACTGGTATGGGAGAGACATGCGGCAAAGGGAGATGTGATTGGGGTATGGGAGTGTCATGGGGCAAAGGAAGATGTGACTGGGGCATGGGAGAGACATGGGGTAAAGGAAGATGTGACTGGGGTATGGGAGAGTCACGGGGCAAATGAAGATGTGACTGGGGTATAGGAGAGTCACAGGGCAAAGAAAGATGTGACTGGGGTATGGGAGAGTCACGGGGCAAAGGAAGATGTGACTGGGGTATGGGAAAGTCACGGGGCAAAGGAAGATGTGACTGGAGTATGGGAGAGTCACGGGGCAAAGGAAGATGTGACTGGGGCATGGGAGAGACATGGGGCAAAGGAAGATGTGACTGGGGTATGGGAGAGACATGGGGCAAAGTAAGATGTGACTGGGGTATGGGAGAGTCATGGAGCAATGGAAGATGAGAGAGGTATGGGAGAGTCACGGGGCAAAGGAAAATGTGACTGGAGTATGGGAGAGTCACGGGGCAAAGGAAGATGTGACTGGGGTATGGGAGAGTGATGGGGCAAAGGGAGATGGGATTGGGGTATGGGAGAGTCATGGGGCAATGGAAGATGTGACTGGGGTATGGGAGAGTCACGGGGCAAATGAAGATGTGATTGGGGTATGGGAGAGTCACGGGGCAAAGGAAGAAGTGACTGGGGTATGGGAGATTCACGGGGCAAAGGAAGATGTGCCTGGGGTATGGGAGAGTCACGGGGCAAAGGAAGATGTGACTGGAGTATGGGAGAGACACGGGGCAAAGGAAGATGTGACTGGAGTATGTGAGAGTCATGGGGCAAAGGAAGATGTGACTGGGGTATGGGATAGTCATGGCGCAAAGGAAGATATGATGGGGGTATGGGAGAGTTATGGGGCAAAGGAAGATGTGACTGGGGTATGGGAGAGACGTGGGGCAAAGGGAGATGTGATTGGGGTATGGGAGAGTCATGGGGCAATGGAAGATGTGACTGGGGTATGGGAGTGTCATGGGGCAAAGGAAGATGTGACTGGGGCATGGGAGAGACATGGGGTAAAGGAAGATGTGACTGGGGTATGGGAGAGTCACGGGGCAAATGAAGATGTGACTGGGGTATAGGAGAGTCATGGGGCAAAGGAAGATGTGATTGGGGTATGGGAGAGTCACGGGACAAAGGAAGATGTGACTGGGGTATGGGAGAGTCATGGGGCAAAGGAAGATGTGACTGGGGTATGGGAGAGTCACGGGGCAAATGAAGATGTGACTGGGGCATGGGAGGTTCACGGGGCAAAGGAAGATGTGACTGGGGTTTGGGAGAGTCACGGAGCAAAGGAAGATGTCACTGGGGTATGGGAGAGTCACGGGGCAAAGGAAGATGTGACTGGGGTATGGGAGAGTCACGTGGCAAAGGAACATGTGACTGGGGTATGGGAGAGTGACGGGGCAAATGAAGATGTGACTGGGATATGGGAAAGTCACGGGGCAAAGGAAGATGTGACTGGGGTATGCGAGAGACATGGGGCAATGGAAGATGAGAGAGGTATGGGAGAGTCACGGGGCAAAGGAAGATGTGACTGGGGTATGGGAGAGACGGGGCGAAGGAAGATGTGACTGTGGTATGGGAGCATCACGTGGCAAAGGAAGATATGATTGGGCTTTGGGAGAGTCATGGGGCATAGGAAGATGTGGCTCGGGTATGGGAGAGTCATGGGGCAAAGGAAGACGTGATTGGGGTATGGGAGAGTCATGGGGCAAAGGAAGATGTTACTGGGGTATGGGAGAGACGTGGGGCAAAGGGAGATGTGACTGGGGCATGGAAGTTAGAAGGGGCAAAGGAAGAGGTGACTGGGGTATGGGAGAGTCATGGGGAAAAGGAAGATGTGACTGGGGCATGGGAGAGTGACGGGTCAAAGGAAGATGTGACAGGGGCATGGGAGAGTCACGGGGCAAACGAAGATGTGACTGGGGCATGGGAGAGTCACGGGGCAAAGGAAGATGTGACTGGGGTATGGGAGAGTCACGGGGCAATGGAAGATGTGACTGGGGTTGGGAGAGACACGGGGCAAAGGAATATATGACTGGGTTATGGGAGAGTCACGGGCAAAGGAAGATGTGACTGGGGTATGGGAGAGACATGGGGCAAAGGAAGATGTGACTGTGGTATGGGAGCGTCACTGGGCAAAGGAAGATATGATGGGGGTCTGGGAGAGTTATGGGGCAAAGGAAGATGTGACTGGGGCATGGGAGAGTCACGGGGCAAAGGAAGATGTGACTGGGGTATGGGAGAGTCATGGGGCAAAGGAAGATATAACTGGTGTATGGGTTAGTCATGGGCAAAGGAAGCTATAACTGGGGTATGGGATAGTCATGGGGCAAAAGAGGATATCAAGGGGGTCTGGGAGAGTTATGGGGCAAAGGAAGATGTGACTGGGGTATGGGAGAGACATGGGGCAAAGGGAGATGTGATTGGGTTATGGGAGAGTCATGGGGCAAAGGAAGATGTGACTGGGGTATGGGAGAGTCACGGGGCAAAGGAAGATGTGACTGGGGTATGGGAGAGACGGGGCGAAGGAAGATGTGACTGGGGTATGGGAGAGACGGGGCGAAGGAAGATGTGACTGGGGTATGGGAGAGACGGGGTGAAGGAAGATGTGACTGTGGTATGGGAGCATCACGGGGCAAAGGAAGATATGATGGGGGTATGGGAGAGTCATGGGGCATAGGAAGATGTGACTCGGGTATGGGAGAGTCATGGGGCAAAGGAAGATATGACTGGGGTATGGGAGAGACATGGGGCAATGGAAGATGAGAAAGGCATGGACAGTCACGTCAAAGGAAGATGTGACTGGGGCATGGGAGAGTGACGGGTCAAAGGAAGATGTGACAGGGGCATAGGAGAGTCACGGGGCAAAGGAAGATGTGACTGGGGCATGGGAGAGTCACGGGGCAAAGGAAGATGTGACTGGGGTATGGGAGAGTCACGGGGCAATGGAAGATGTGACTGGGGTATGGGAGATACACGAGGCAAAGGAAGATATGATGGGGGTCTGGGAGAGTCATGGGGCAAAGGAAGATGTGACTGGGGTATGGGAGAGTCATGGGGCAAAGGAAGATATAACTGGTGTATGGGTTAGTCATGGGCAAAGGAAGATATAACTGGGATATGGGATAGTCATGGGGCAAAGGAAGATATGAAGGGGTTCTGGGAGAGTTATGGGGCAAAGGAAGATGTGACTGGGGTATGGGAGAGACATGGGGCAAAGGGAGATGTGATTGGGGTATGGGAGAGTCATGGGGCAAAGTAAGATGTGACTGGGGTATGGGAGAGTCACGGGGCAAAGAAAGATGTGACTGGGGTATGGGAGAGACGGGGTGAAGGAAGATGTGACTGGGGTATGGGAGAGTCGGGGCGAAGGAAGATGTGACTGGGGAATGGGAGAGACGGGGCGAAGGAAGATGTGACTGTGGTATGGGAGCATTACGGGGCAAAGGAAGATATGATGGGGGTATGGGAGAGTCATGGGGCATAGGAAGATGTGACTCGGGTATGGGAGAGTCATGGGGCAAAGGAAGATATGACTGGGGTATGGGAGAGACATGGGGCAATGGAAGATGAGAGAGGCATGTACAGTCACGTCAAAGGAAGATGTGACTGGGGTATGGGAGAGTCACGGGGCAAAGGAAGATATGATTGGGGTATGGGATAATCATGGGGCAAAGGAAGATATGATGGGGGTATGGGAGAGTCATGGGGCAAAGGAAGATGTGACTGCGGTATGGGAGAGACCTGGGGCAAAGGGAGATGTGATTGGGGTATGGGAGTGTCATGGGGCAAAGGAAGATGTGACTGTGGTATGGGATAGTCATGGTGCAAAGGAAGATGTAACTGGGGTATGGGAGAGACGTGGGGCAATGGAAGATGTGGCAAGGGTATGGGAGAGACATGGGGCAAAGGGAGATGTGACTGGGGCATGGAAGTTTGAAGGGGCAAAAGAAGATGTGACTGGGGTATGGGAGAGTCATGGGGCAAAGGAAGATGTGACTGGGGCATGGGAGAGTCACGGGGCACAGGAAGATGTGACGGGGCATGGGAGAGTCACGGGGCAAAGGAAGATGTGACTGGGGTATGGGAGAGACATGGGGCAATGGAAGATGTGACTGGGGTATGGGAGAGTCACGGGGCAATGGAAGATGTGACTGGGGTATGGGAGAGTCATGTCAAAGGAAGATGTGACTGGGGTATGGGAGAGTCACGGGGCAATAGAAGATGTGACTGGGGTATGGGAGAGACACAGGGCAAAGTAAAATGTGACTGGGGTATGGGTGAGTCACGGGCAAAGGAAGATGTGACTGGGGTATGGGAGAGACATGGGGCAAAGGAAGATGTGACTGTGGTATGGGAGCGTCACGGGGCAAAGGAAGATATGATGGGGGTATCGAGAGTCATGGGGCAAAGGAAGATGTGACTAGGGTATGGGAGAGTCACGGGGCAAAGGAAGGTATAACTGGGGTATGGGAGAGACATGGGGCAAAGGGAGATGTGATTGGGTTATGGGAGAGTCACTGGGCAAAGGAAGATGTGACTGGGGTATGGGAGAGTCATGCGGCAAAGGAGGATGTGACTGGGTTATGGGATAGTCACGGGGCAAAGGAAGTTATAACTGGGGTATGGGAGAGACATGGGGCAAAGGGAGATGTGATTGGGTTATGGGAGAGTCATGGGGCAAAGGAAGATATAACTGGTGTATGGGTTAGTCATGGGCAAAGGAAGATATAACTGGGGTATGGGATAGTCATGGGGCAAAGGAAGATATGAAGGGGGTCTGGGAGAGTTAAGCGGCAAAGGAAGATGTGACTGGGGTATGGGAGAGACATGCGGCAAAGGGAGATGTGATTGGGGTATGGGAGAGACATGGGGCAAAGGAAGATGTAACTGGGGTATGTGAGAGTCACGGGGCAAAGGAAGATGTGACTGGGGTATGGGAGAGACATGGGGCCAAGGAAGATGTGACTGTGGTATGGGAGAGACATGGGGCAAAGAAACATATGACTGGGGTGTGGGATAGTCATGGGGCAAAGGAAGATATGGGGGTACGGGAGAGTCATGGGGCAAAGGAAGATATAACTGGGGTATGGGTTAGTCATAGGCAAAGGAAGATATAACTGGGGTATGGGATAGTCATGGGGCAAAGGAAGATATGATGGGGGTATGGGAGAGTTATGGGGCAAAGGAAGATGTGACTGGGGTATGGGAGAGACATGGGGCAAAGGAAGATGTAACTGGGGTATGGGAGAGTCACGGAGCAAAGTGAGATGTGACTGGGGCATGGAAGTTAGAAAGGGCAAAGGAAGATGTGACTGGGGTATGGGAGAGTCACGGGGCAAAGGAAGATGTGACTGGGGCATGGGAGAGTCACGGGGCAAAGGAAGATGTGATGGGTATGGCAGAGTCACGGGGCAAAACAAGATGTGACTGGGGCATGGGAGAGTCATGGGGTAAAGGAAGATGTGACTGGGGTATGGGAGAGTCACGGAGCAAAGTGAGATGTGACTGGGGCATGGAAGTTAGAAAGGGCAAAGGAAGATGTGACTGGGGTATGGGAGAGTCACGGGGCAAAGGAACATGTGACTGGGGTATTGGAGAGTCACGGGGCAAAGGAACATGTGACTGGGGTATAGGAGAGTCACGGGGCAAATGAAGATGTGACTGGGGTATGGGAGAGTCATGGGCAAAGGATGATGTGACTGGGGTATGGGAGAGACATGGGGCAATGGAAGATGAGAGAGGTATGGTAGAGTCACAGGGCAAAGGAAGATGTGACTGGGGTATGGGAGAGACACGGGGCAAAGGAAGATGTGACTGGGGTAGGGAGAGACAATGGGCAGAGGAAGATGTGACTGGGGTATGGGAGAGTCTCGGGGCAAAGGAAGATGTGACTGGGGTATGGGAGAGACATGGGGCAAAGTAAGATGTGACTATGGTATGGGATAGTCATGGGGCAAAGGAAGATATGGGGGTATGGGAGAGTCATGGGGCAAAGGAAGATGTGACTGGGGTATGGGAGAGACATGGGGCAAAGGGAGATGTGATTGGGGTATGGGAGTGTCATGGGGCAAAGGAAGATGTGACGTGTATGGGAGAGACATGGGGCAAAGGAAGATATAACTGAGGTATGAGAGGGACATGGGGCAAAGGAAGATGTGGCTAGGGTATGGGAGAGACATGTAGCAAAGGAAGATGTGACTGGGGCATGCGAGAGTCACGGGGCAAAGGAAGATTTGACTTGGGTATGGGAGAGTCACGGGGCAAAGGAAGATGTGGCTGGGGTATGGGAGAGTCTCGGGGCAAAGGAAGATGTGACTGGGGTATGGGAGAGTCACGGGGCAAAGGAAGATGTGACTGGGGTATGGGAGAGACATGGGGCAAAGGAAGATGTGACTGTGGTATGGGAGAGACTTGGGGCAAAGGAAGATATGACTGGGATATGGGATAGTCATGGGGCAAAGGAAGATATGGGGGTATGGGAGAGTCATGGGGCAAAGGAAGATGTGACTGGGGTATGGGAGAGACATGGGGCAAAGGAAGATGTGATTGGGGTATGGGAGAGTCATGGGGCAAAGGAAGATATAACTGAGGTATGAGAGAGACATGGGGCAAAGGAACATGTGGCTAGGGTATGGGAGAGACATGGGGCAAAGGAAGATGTGACTGGGACATGCGAGAGTCACGGGGCAAAGGAAGATTTGACTGGGGTATGGGAGAGACACGGGGCAAAGGAAGATGTGACTGGGGTATGGGAGTGTCACGGGGCAAAGGAAGATGTGACTGGGGTATGGGAGAGTCACGGGGCAAAGGAAGATGTGACGGGTATGGGAGAGTCACGGGGCAAAGGAAGATGTGACTGGGGTTTGGGAGAGACATGGGGCAAATGAAGATATGACTGGGATATGGGATAGTCATGGGGCAAAGGAAGATATGGGGTATGGGAGAGTCATGGGGCAAAGGGAGATGTGATTGGGGTATGGGAGAGACATGGGGCAAAGGAAGATGTGATTGGGGTATGGGAGAGACATGGGGCAAAGGAAGATATAACTGAGGTATGTGAGAGACATGGGGCAAAGGAAGATGTGGCTAGGGTATGGGAGAGACATGGGGCAAAGGAAGATGTGACTGGGGCATGCGAGAGTCACGGGGCAAAGGAAGATTTGACTGGGGTATGGGAGAGTCACGGGGCAAAGGAAGATGTGACTGGGGTATGGGAGAGTCACGGGGCAAAGGAAGATGTGACTGGGGTATGGGAGAGTCACAGGGCAAAGGAAGATGTGACGGGTATGGAAGAGTCATGGGGCAGAGGAAGATTTGACTGGGGTATGGGAGAGTCACGGGGCAAAGGGAGATGTGACTTGGGTATGGGAGAGTCATGGGGCAAAGGAAGATATGACTGGGGTATGGCATAGTCATGGGGCAAAGGAAGATATGGGGGTATGGGAGAGTCACGGGGCAAAGGGAGATGTGATTGGGGTATGGGAGAGACATGGGGCAAAGGAAGATATAACTGGGGTATGAGAGAGACATGGGGCAAAGGAAGATGTGGCTTGGGTATGGGAGAGACATGGGGCAAAGGAAGATGTGACTGGGGCATGCGAGAGTCACGGGGCAAAGGAAGATTTGACTGGGGTATGGGAGAGTCACGGGGCAAAGGAAGATGTGACTGGGGTATGGGAGATTCATGGGGCAAAGGAAGATGTGACTGTGGTATGGGAGAGTCACGGGGCAAAGGAAGATGTGACTGGGGCATGGGAGAGTCATGGGGCAAAGGAAGATGTGACGGGGTATGGGAGAGTCACGGGGCAAATGAAGATGTGACTGGGGTATGGGATGTGTGACGGAGCAAAGGAAAATGTGACTAGGGTATGGGAGAGACATGGGGCAAAGGAAGATGTGACTTGGGTATGGGAGAGACACGGGGCAAAGGAAGGTGTGACTGGGGTATGGGAGAGACACGGGGCAAAGGAAGATGTGACTTGGGTATGGGAGAGACACGGGGCAAAGGAAGATGTGACTGGGGTATGGGAGAGTCACGGGGCAAAGGAAGATATGAGTGGGGTATGGGAGAGTCACGGAGCAAAGGAAGATGTGACTGGGGTATGGGAGAGTCACGGAGCAAAGGGATATGTGACTGGGGTATGGGAGAGACACGGGGCAAAGGAAGATGTGACTGGGGTATGGGAGAGTCACAGGGCAAAGGAAGATGTGACTGGTGTATGGGAGAGTCACGGGGCAAAGGAAGATGTGACTGGTGTATGGGAGAGTCACGGGGCAAAAGACGATGTGACTGGGGTATGGGAGAGTCACGGGGCAAAGGAAGATGTGACTGGTGTATGGGAGAGTCACGGGGCAAAAGACGATGTGACTGGTGTATGGGAGAGTCACGGGGCAAAAGAAGATGTGACTGGTGTATGGGAGAGTCACGGGGCAAAGGAAGATGTGACTGGTGTATGGGAGAGACACGGGGCAAAAGACGATGTGACTGGTGTATGGGAGAGTCACGGGGCAAAGGAAGATGTGACTGGTGTATGGGAGAGTCACAGAGCAAAGGGAGATGTGACTGGGGTATGGGAGAGTCACGGGGCAAAAGACGATGTGACTGGTGTATGGGAGAGTCACGGGGCAAAGGAAGATGTGACTGGTGTATGGGAGAGTCACGGGGCAAAAGACGATGTGACTGGTGTATGGGAGAGTCACGGGGCAAAAGAAGATGTGACTGGGGTATGGGAGAGTCACAGGGCAAAGGAAGATGTGACTGGGGTATGGAAGTTAGAAGAGGCAGACCAGGTGGTAGCCCCCGCGTGTATCAGGCCGGATTTACTAGAAATCTATCACGGGGATACACATCAGGGAAAGTGTGGGATGCTGCACTCACTAAGGAGATGCTGGTGGTGGCTGGTCAAGGGCAGGGACGTGACAAAGCACCGCCAGAGGTGCCTGATCTGTGCACAGTGTAACCCAGGAAAGGGGATAAAGGTTTGTGTGGGAAATCAACTGAGACCGAAGAGACCATGTGAAAACCTACAAATCAATTTCCCGGGTCCCCTTCCAAAGATTAGGGGAGAGACCTACTGCCTGGTGATAATGGATCACTTCACTCGCTGGGTAGAGGCCTTCCCAACACGAAATTGCACCGCCGATACGGCTGCAAGAATTCTGTCAGAGGAGGTGAATCACCGGTGGGGGTCCCCCTTCAAATAGATTCAGACCAGGCGATCCACTTTACGGATTAGGTCATGAAGAGGGCTTGTCAGTTATTGGGGGTAAAGCAGAGGTTCCACATACCTTACCACCCTCAGAGTTCCGGAATAGTGGGACGTATGGTTAGAACCTGAAAATGGTTAGAGCAAAAGTGATTGCGAGCACAGGTAATAACTGGGTGGATGTCCTCCCAATCATATTAATGAGGTTGCGGGCAACCCCCAACCAGCCAATAGGACTGACTCAGTCTGAATTAATGACCGGGAGGGCTATGAGATTACCAGAAGGGGTGATAGAAGGGTGCAGTGAAACAGGGCCGCTGAGGGATAGAATTACACGCTATGTAGCGGAGCTATGTAAACAGCTTCAAGGGATGAAAGTGGAAGTAAAGCAGCAGCAAGAAGCGGCAGATCGACACGGGCGCGGGCCGGAACCTGGGTCATCGGGGCTCCCAAAGGTGGGAGACAGGGTAATGGTAAAAGGGGTGCCGTCCAAACCGGGACTGGCGTCTCGGTGGACTGGGCCTTACACGGTCCTAATGACCAGCGACACATGTGTGTGTTTGGACATACAAAAGGGGGGTAGGCGGAAACATTGGTCCCAGGTTAAGCCTCATGACACACATTCTGTTTCTACCAACAGGAAAGGTAGCAGCAGATCTCTTAATTACTTTGTTTCAGATAAACCTCTCTCACAATGGCGGCCTGGTGGACGGCCGTGATGGCGATCACCCTCCTGACAATTACAGTAGCGTGGGAGGTGCCCACCATGCACATCGATAAAAGTACTTGTTTACATCCAGGACAATACATGCAACTGCCACAGGGGGGAAAAGGGGAATGGGTAAAGAAACCCAATATATGGATCACGGACCGGGTCACCGCACATAGCCATACGACCAAGGTATGGAAAATAAATCCCAAATGTAATATGGAACAAGGATACTGGGACCCTATCTGTGGCAGCAACCATGAACTGTCCGCCCCCGGACAACCAGTCCGATTGGAACGGCCTCCCTGCCCATCACAAAGGGAAAGATCAGGGTACGGCGCCCCGGGCGGTTGGTCATATGAACTTGAGGTCCGTCCCAGCACCACGCAAGCAGACTCCTTCAACTCGGTCTGGATCCCTGTTATCGGACCCAGAAGTGACAATTATACAAAACTACAAACTAGCGTGGATACTGATGGAGATATAACGGTCACCGGCATATCTGATGATGCCACGGGACTGGGACGTTGGTTATACTCCTGCTCGCCGCACAAGGGGCAGCGCGGAGAAACGATGGGTGTGGTCATCAGCACCGTCAATATTATAGCAGGGTGGACTAAATTACCCCCATTCATTTGGGAACCAGGACTTGAGGGACAGTATTGCCAAGAATTGTGTAGCGATGTTCTTAAGCGGTTGGGATGTACTGATATAAGATGCTTTGATTTAACAACATGTGGATATCAAAAGCCGTCGCGATGTCCCACCATGGTGCCACCTCCAACGGATGGCATGATCAGGGTCGGGGGCCCAAAGGCACTGTTACATGATGTAACTATGGCCACTTTAGAAGTAACCTATAACCTGAGCAGTATAGTGCCGGCATTAGAGGCCAATTGTGGTGATCACCCAGCATCAATTACTTGGGCAAAGCATAAATTGCAGTGATTACTTAGTGATTATAAGGACCACATAGCCCCCGAAGTAGGACCTTCCAAGAGGCAGCGGAGACGGAGTATAATAGGGGAAGTGGGGAGCTTGTTTGGAAGTGCCAACTCGGTCCTAAATTCATGGCAAATCACAGGCCTGAATAGCTATGCCTCCTGGGTGGTACAGGAAAGTGCCAAGGGCCTGTGGTTCACAGCTCAGGGAACAGAGTATGCGCTTACGGCAGTCGAAGTGCAGGGAACTGGGTTACAGAGAGCTATAGAGGACCTAGGGGAAGCCGTAATAAAGGCGACTGATTTACAGTCCAAGGGCCGAGCATGTGACATGCTGGCTCGGGACTTGATTGACAGTGTTGAATCAGACATTGAAGACATCAGGTTTGGGACGGTGCCCCGGCTTGCGCAGAAGGAAGTCAGCAGTCTCAATCTGATTAACTGGGAGGAAGATAGACAGGAACTCTTGGTAACCCAACCAGCAGGCGGCCGGGGGTGGGGGGGGCGGGCGGGCGGCGGGCGCTGTGGATGCATTTAGATTTCTAATGATGATGCCACAGGGGCACAAGAATGGGACATATCAGGGGGATGTAAAGTAGAGTCTCTGGGAATGGTCAGAGGTGAATCGATGTACCGGGTGGGTACCCGCGGATATGTAGCACCTGGCAAGAATGGCACCCTCCTGATGACGACGGATGAGTGCTGTACTGAGTCGGAGCACTACATAGTGTGTACCTGTAACACCCTGAAACCGATAGATGAGGGCTCAGCAGTGGTGGTGATGGTAGAGCCTCTGGAAGGTGCCTTTAGGGCGATTCAGGCATCTCCAACTCAGTGGTGTTTTCTGACCGACGAGAAGAACTACCTCTACGGAGGATTGGTATGTGCAAATAATCATACGTTTTGCCTTCAAGTTTCAGACTCTCTCACCTTGGGAGATTTCCATCTACCAGGCAGAACCCTCGCTGGCCTGGTCTTCAGCTCATGGTGGGATGATGAGTTGAGTGTGGATGATACACCAGGGAGGGCTGCTAGGGTGGCGGTGGAACAGGCCTTGAAAACCACAATGGAATACATTGCACGCAGTAAACAGGTCACCACAAGGGGAAGAGTGGAGGTGGACTTGACCAAAAGAATGACTAGAAGGCTGGGAGCTAAAAGGCAGGGAGCTTCAGCCATAGGCCCAGTAGGAGAGGGCCAAAGACAGCCTAACTGGTGGGACACAGGTAGAATGGCAGCTGCCATTGCCTCCATGCTTGTCCTTATCATCAGTATATGCATCTGTTGCTGTCAAAAATGGATGATATCCCAAGTGGTGATGATGTCAAATAGGGGATACGCCCCGGTGTCAGTAGCCAAGGTGCCACTCTGAGACTGGGGAAAAGTGGGACGCGTATGTGATATAAATCTGGCCGAATGGGTCCCAAGCACAGCCAATGTCACTAGGACATCGGTGAGGCTGTAAGAGGACCAGATAATTTATGGATTTGACACTTGGAGTCCAGTTGGATCCCTGGACAATCCAGCAGGTAGAGAATTCAGGTATGTCCTACCTGGATCAGATGAGGTCTGACCAGGGGCCAACAGGAGGGACTGTTAGGGTAACCTATAGGTTAGGATAACTTTTAAATGTATATTATAGTTGCGTTAGAAGCTATGCTATTAAAATGTAACTGTAACTGCAATAAAGCCCAACATGTCATTTACCTTCCTAATTGTTTGCTGTACCTGCATGCTAACTTTCATAGAATCATAGAACGGTTCAGCACAGGAGGAGGCCATTCGGCCTATCGAGCCCGTGCCAGCTCTCTGCAAGAACACCTCAGCTAGTCCCACTCCCCGCCCTTTCCCTGTAACCCTGCAATTTGTTTTTTTTCAGGTACTTATCCAATTCCCGATTGAAAGCTGTGATTGAATCTGCCTCCACTACCCTTTCAGGCAGTGCATTCCAGATCATAACCACTCAGAGTCACAACAGCACAGAAGGAGGCCATTCAGCACATCGAGTCCATGCTGGCTCTCTGTAGAGCAATCCAGTCAGTCCCATTCCCCGCTCCATCTCCGTAGCCCTGCAAGTTTATTTCCCTCAGGTGCCTATCCAGTCTCCCCTTGAAAACATTGAGTGTCTCCACTTCCACCACTTCCGTCGCTGCGTAAAGAAGTTTTTCCTCATGTCGACTTTGGTTCTTTTGCCAATTACCTTAAATCTGTGTCCACTGGTTCTCGACCCTTCTGCTAATGGGAACAGTTTCTCTCTATCTATTCTGTCCAGAACCCTCATGACTTTCTGTGTTTCCTGTACGAGGACAACTAAATCTCTCTGAACACCAACATTTAATAGCTTCTCACCATTTAAAAAATATTGTTTCTCTATTCTTCCTACCAAAGTGAATAACCTCACATTTCCTCACATTATACTCCATCTGCCACCTTATTGCCCACTCACCTGTTTATATCCCTTTGTGTCCTCCTCGCAGCTTACTTTCCCTGTTGCAGTTTGTGATGGAATACATTCTGCAACTGCTGATTGCTCACAGCGCCTCGTAGCTGCCCAGTTTTGAGCTGTTAGGCCTGTTCTTAATCTATGTCATTTAGCAGTGGTAGTGCCGCACAGTACAATGGAGGGTGTCCTCAGTGTGAAGACCTGGTCTCCACAAGGGCCAACTTGGCATCATCTGCAACATGCCTCCAATTTTTGAGCCCATATAATGGTGAACAACATGGGTCCCAGCACAGATCTTCTCACTTTCTGCCAGTCTGAGAAACTTCCCTTAGCTCTTACTCTCTGATTTCTGTTTTGTAGCTGTAGGAACGGAAGTTCCTATCCGAATAATGAAGTACAACGCAGTGAAACAAAATAACCAAGTTTAATAAACAAACAACTTAACTGGTAAAACTACAGGAGCAGATATAAACATGTCTGTGCAGCCTCACAGCCTCTCTAAGACTGCTACTAAATACTGGAAGCTGACGTCATGACGTCACCACGCCCTCCGCGCCAACTGGGGTCACGTGATCGGCGTCATGACGTCATCACGCGGAAATGCAAGAAACTACATACAGTTTAAAGGTGCAGTCCACAGCTGCACTACATGGTAGTTAAAGGAATGATTACTGATTGCCCAGTGTCTCTTGGTGGCTCCGCCACATAGCCATCTTTTCACCAAAACATGCTACTTGGCCCTTGTCTCCACACGGCCTGACCTTTGACTCCACACAATCTGACCTTTGGTCATCTTGTAGACCGTACACACTGCAGACAAAGTGCACCAGTGGTGGAGGGGATCGATATTGAGTCCTGTGGCAAGTGTGCTGCTGAAGTGGACTTCTCTGTCCCGCGTGTTTTGATGGATCGCTAGTGGCGTTTTTCACCTATTTCCACCTTGAAAAAAAAAATTGCTGCCAGCTTATTAAAGCCATTAAAAGCTTCTCAGGTAAGACTTACAAAAGAATGGGCCTCGTAAGTTTCCCTCTGAATAACAGAACTGCACTGAAGTTAGAAAACACAGTTCGTAAACATTTAGCAATTAAACCGGACTGGGCGGGGCCTGAGGTACGAGTTGGTAACTGAAAATTGGCGGCCAGCGTACATCACACGATGGCGGAGGGCCCGGGCATGTGGATTTCTGTATAATTTATTAATTAATTTTGTTGATTGCCCCACCGGCCCCAATATCGATGGGATGATTTTAAAAAATATTCTGTTGACCAATTGCAGCTTCCGATGGCGGTGTGTATACCCAGAATCCCACGCGCGGCAGAAAGTGCCCTATCAATAACCACAGGAACCCAGTGCGCAGCCGCGGAACTGGACAGACTCTGAGCATGCGCAGTGCGAGTGCTGGCGCTGGTCTGAAGCGGAAGAGACGGTTCCGGGAGGTGGTAGGATTATGATATGATTTTAAATGATTTTAAAAGAGAGTTGGGCGGGTACTTGAGGATGAGGATCTTATAGAGTCACGGACAACAAGCAGGGATGTGGGACTAAGCTCGAGTGCTCATTCTAAGCCAGCACAGGCCGAATGGCCTCCTTGGTGATGTCCGCTTCCATGATTCTATGAAAACTAACAGAACCAAACAAAAAAATGATCTTCCTTGGTTATTGATCATTTCACTAACTTTAAACAGAGTACTCTATACACCAACAACTTACATTTATATAGCACCTTTAAAACATCCCAAGGCGCTTCTCAGTAGCGCAGTCAGACAATAATTGACACACATAGAAACATAGAAGATAGGAGCAGGAGTAGGCCATTCGGCCCCTCGAGCCTGCTCCGCCATTCAACGAGATCATGACTGATCATCCAAATTCAGTACCCAGTCCCTGCTTTCTCTCCATATCCCTTGATCCCTTTAGCCTTAAGAAATATATCCAACTCCTTCTTGAATATATTGAATGAATTGGCCTCAACTGCCTTCTGTGGTAGAGAATTCCACAGGTTCACCACTCTCTGGGTGAAGAAATTCCTCCTCATCTCTGTCCTAAATAGCTTACCCCTCATCTTTAGACTGTGACCCCTGGTTCTGGACTCCCCCGCCATCAGAAACATCTTACCTGCATCTAGTCTATCTAGTCCTGTTAGAATTTTATAAGTTTCAATGAGATCCCCTCTAATTCTTCTAAACTCCAGCGAGTATAAGCCCAATCGACCCAATCTCTCCTCATACGTCATTCCTGCCATCCCAGGTATCAGCCTGGTGAATCTTCGCTGCACTCCCTCCATGGCAAGAACATCCTTCCTCAGATAAGGCGACGAAAACTGCACACAATACTCAAGATGTGGTCTCACCAAGACCCTGTACAACTGCAGCAAGACATCCTTGTTCCTGTATTCGAATCCTCTCACTACGCAGGCCAACATACCATTTGCCTTCTTAACCGCCTGCTGCACCTGCATGCTTACCTTTAGTGACTGGTGCACAAGGACACTCAGGTCTCGTTGCACTTCCCCTTCTCCCAATCTATTGCCATTGTGGTCCAGTGCACTGACACAAAGCTCCTTCACAATTGTAACAATTTTATTGCGGTTGCTGTGAAGGCTGCGCTTACTCTGCTCGTACACCTGGTCCCCGAAGGAGGCAAAACAGGACTAATGCTGCCGAGCTCAGCTCTTTTTGATCAGAAAATATCAACTGTTTCGCCTCGCCAGGAAATGCACAAAAGAGACATCAGTGCTGATTGGCTGCCCAGGAAAGTACCCAGAGAGTGCTGAGAATGTGGAACTTGCTGCCACAGGGAGTAGTTGAGATGAAGAGCATGGATGCATTTAAGGGGAAGCTGGATAAACACATGGGAGAAAGGAATAGAAGGAGATGCTGATGGGGTGAGATGAAGAGAGATGGGAGGAGGCTCGTGTGGAGCATGAACACCGCATGGGCCAGTTGGGCTGAATGGCCTGTTTCTGTGCTGTACAATCTATGTAATTCTATGTAATAAGAGAGGAAAGAATGTTCCATAGGAACTAGAATTATCTGTACTGCATTTTAATCCTGAACTTACAGTGATGTCTTTTGTAAACTGCTTTTACAGGGAATATCATCAGCCTTTGAATATGGAAGGAGAAATGTTTGTCTGTTCTGTCTGTGGGAAAAGATTTCATACATCATTGTGACTGGAAAAGCACCGAGACACACACACACACCCGAGTGAGAGTGTTCCAGTGCACTGACTGTGGAAAGAGCTTTAACCAGTTACACAGCCTGAAAAAACATCGCACTGTTCACAGCGGGGAGAAACCGTACACGTGTTCCGTGTGTGGACGAGGGTTCAACTGATCGTCCAACCTGGAGAGACGCAAGGACACCCGCACCATGGAGAAACCGTGGAAATGTGGGGACTGTGGGAAGGGGTTCAATTACCCGTCCCAACTGGAAACTCATCGACGCAGTCACACTGGGGAGAGACCGTTCACCTGCTCCGTGTGTGGGAAGGGATTCACTCAGTTAGCTCAGCTCCAGACACACCAGCGCATTCACACTGGGGAGAGGCCGTTTTCCTGCTCCGTGTGTGAGAAGGGATTCACTAATTCATCCAACCTGCTGACACACCAGCGAATTCACACTGGGGAGAGGCCGTTCACCTGCCCCGTGTGTGAGAAGGGATTCACTAATTCCTCTGACCTTCTGAAACACCGACGCATTCACAGTGGGGAGAGGCCGTTCACCTGCTCTGTGTGTGGGAAAGGATTCATTCGGTCAACCCATCTGCTGACACACCAGCGAGTTCACACTGGGGAGATGCCATTCACCTGCTCTGTGTGTGGGAAAGGATTCACTCAGTCATCCAATCTGCTGGCACACCAGCGAGTTCACACTGGGGAGAGGCCGTTCACCTGCTCCGTGTGTGGGGAGGGATTCACTCAGTCATCCAATCTGCTGACACACCAGCGAGTTCACACTGAGGAGAGGCCATTCACCTGCTCCGTGTGTGGGAAGGGATTCACTCGCTCGTCCAGTCTCCAGACACACCAGTATGTTCACACTGAGGAGAGGCCGTTCACCTGCTCCATGTGTGGGAAGGGATTCACTCTGTCATCCAACCTGTTGACACACCAGCGAGTTCACACTGGGGAGAGGCCGTTCACCTGCTCCATGTGTGGGAAGGGATTCAATCAGTCATCCCACCTGCTGACACACCAGCGAGTTCACACTGGGGAGAGGCCGTTCATCTGTTCCGTGTGTGGGAAGGGATTCATTCAGTCATCGCACCTGCTGACACACCAGCATGTTCACACTGAGGAGAGGCCGTTCACCTGCTCCGTGTGTGGGAAGGGATTCACTCTGTCATCCAACCTGCTGAGACACCAGCGTGTTCACATGTGATTGCAGGGGTTGGATGCTGCTGTTAATCACATCCAGGACTGAACCATGTTCATTCTGACAATTGGGGTTTGTTTCTGCTGATGTTAATAACCCCTATAACTGGGCTGGAGTTTAATACTCTGGATATATAGCTGATTGACTTGTCGGGGCTGCAGTGTTCATTTAAGAACCGCTGTCTGATCTTTCCCCTTAATTTCTGATGAGAGTCCCTGAATTATTTTACAATAAAATTATGAACTTTTACTTCAATCCTAAATTGATCTTTGGTACAAAATCTACAATTCAGTGTCTGAAAGGTTCCACTGATTAACATCTCCAATTAGAAAGTGCTGATTTATCCTTGCTGACAATTCTTACTGACTTGCACATTACACACAGTGGCACCTCCATTATCCACCAGAAAGAAGGGGAATGGGAATTGGTGGAGAATCGAGAGTCCCCAAATGTTGCCCCTCCCGTCTGGTACAGCAACCCGCTCAGCATGGGAATGGAGACAAGTCCAGTTATAGTGACGGGATGAGTTAAAGGTATTTACTCAGACGGGCGGAAGGTGGGAAGTGGTGTTCCACAGGGATCGGTGCTGGGACCACTGTTGTTCATCATTTACATGAATGATTTGGACTTGGGAATCAGAAGTACAATTTCAAAATTTGCGGATGACACTAAATTGGGGGATGTAGTTAATACTGAGGAAGACTGTGATAGCATCCTTGTAGAATAATTCAGTTGTGTTCAGTAAATAGCAGCATCTTTTAATTTGCTTTGACTGATCACATCATAGAGTCATAGAGTTATACAGCACAGAAAGAGGCCCTTCGGCCTATCGCGTCCGCGCTGGCCATCAGGCCCTGTCTAATCCCATTTTCCAGCATTTGGTCCGTAGCCTTGTATGCTATGGCGTTTCAAGTGCTCATCCAAATGCTTCTTGAATGTTGTGAGGGTTCCTGCCTCTACCACCCTTTCAGGCAGTGAGTTCCAGATTCCAACCACCCTCTGGGTGAAAAAGTTTTTCCTCAAATCCCCTCTAAACCTCCTGCCCCTTACCTTGAATCTATGCCCCCTTGTTATTGACCCCTCTACTAAGGGAAAAAGTTCCTTTCTATCTACCCTATCTATGCCCCTCATAATTTTGTACACCTCAATCAGGTCCCCCCTCAGCCTTCTCTGCTCCAAGGAAAACAACCCCAGCCTGTCCAGTCTTTCTTCATAGCTGAAGCTCTCCAGCCCAGGTAACATCCTGGTGAATCTCCTCTGCACCCTCTCCAAAGCAATCACATCCTTCCTATAGTGTGGCGACCAGAACTGCACACAGTATTCCAGCTGTGGCCTAACCAGCGTTTTGTACAGCTCCATCATAACCTCCCTGCTCTTATATTCTATGCCTCGGCTAATGAAGGCAAGTATCCCATATGCCTTTTTAACCAACTTATCCACCTGTTCTGCTGCCTTCAAGGATCTATGTACATGCACACCAAGGTCCCTCTGACCCTCTGTCTTTCCTAGGGTCTTACCATTCATTGTGTATTCCCTTGCCTTGTTAGTCCCTCCAAAATGCATCACCTCACACTTTTCAGGGTTAAATTCCATTTGCCACTGTTCCGCCCATCTGACCAACCCATCTATATCGTCCTGCAGACTGAGGCTACCCTCCTCGCTATTTACCACCCCACCAATTTTCGTGTCATCTGCGAACTTACTGATCATACCTTTTACATTCACATCCAAATCATTAATGTAGACCACAAGTGTGGTGTATGTGCCTTTAAGAGCCCCTGTATACTGTAATGCCGGTAGTGGCCACTCGGGCTATATAAGCCTGTATAGTGTCTTGTATCTTTTAGTTCACCTCCAGACTTTGTTCAGTAAACACCTGTTAAACCAACTCCTGCATTCCGTGTCTCCATTAACACACGGACACAACAACAAACAGCAAGGGACCCAGCACCGATCCCTGCGGTACACCACTGGACACAGGCTTCCAGTCACAAAAACAACCTTCGACCATCACCCTCTGCCTTCTGCCACTAAGCCAGTTTTGGATCCAATGTGCCAAGGCACCCTGGATCCCATGGGCTCTTACCTTCTTGACCAGTCTCCTATGCAGGTCTTTATCAAAAGCCTTACTGAAATCCATGTATACCACATCCACTGCACTACCCTCATCCACACACCTAGTCACCCCCTCGAAAAATTCAATCAAATTAGTCAGACATGATCTTCCCTTGACAAAGCCATGCTGACTATCCCTGATTAATCCTTGCCTCTCCAAGTGGAGACTAATTCTGTCCCTCAGAATTTTTTCCAATAATTTCCCTACCACTGATGTTAGGCTCACTGGCCTGTAATTCCCTGGTTTATCCCTACTACCCTTCTTGAATAATGGTACTACGTTAGCTGTTCTCCAGTCCTCTGGCACATCCCCTGTGGCCAGAGAGGTTTTGAAAATTTGTGTCATAGCCCCTGCAATCTCCTCCTTTGCCTCACAGCAGCCTGGGATACATCTCGCCTGGGCCTGGGGATTTATTCACTTTTAAGCCTACTAAAACCGCTAGTACCTCCTCCCTCTCGATGCTAATATGTTCAAGTATACCCCTGCCCGATTTCTATGTCTACATCGTCCCTCTCCATAGTGAACACAGATGCAAAAAATTCGTTTAAAACCCCACCTACATCTTCTGGCTCCAGACACAGATTGCCACTTTGGTCCCTAATGGGCCCTACTCTTTCCCTAGTTATCCTCTTGCCCTTAATCTATATTTATAAAAGAGCTCTTCTGTCTGCCTTCCTGTCTGTCTGTCTGTTCTCTATACGTTAGAAAGTTATAGAGCGTACCTACATGCGCGTCACATCAAAAGAAAGCTTACGATTACGGACCGGTCATAGGCGTATTTACGTTTCGGCCGGACAAAAATTGCGCCCGCGGTATCCAAAAAACGTTCAACATTCCGCTCATTAGCATCTCATTATCCCCTCATTAGCGATAGAGTGACCTCGGTCGACCAATCGTACGCCGGGTTCCTGGCGCGTGCGGGCGGGCCCTCCTACAGTCGCGTGACGGGACAATTGACCAATCCTACACTTCGGTGACCTGACGGTCGACCAATCGGTGCATGTGTGGGCGGGCCTTATCGTTCTGAACCGAGGTGAGTCGCCGCCATCTTGATTCCAAACTTTTCCTTTCTTTTTCCCGCTTTCTGCGTCTTTAAAAAAAAAAGTTGCTTTTAAAACACATATTGTTTTTGTAAAAAGTTAATTACTTTCTAAATCTTTTATCGAATCTCATTAATTTTCCTACCTTTCCCCGTTTTTCCAGTTAGGCCTCGAAGCTTCGGCCTCTCCTCTGCACCCACGCCCGAGCTAGGCACCTCCCGGCCCCAGTCAACAAGCAGCCTCCGATCACCGCCATCTTTGTGAAGGCTGGAGGGGCGGGCCTCAGCCGAGCGTCGCTACCCGCTGCCATCTTAGTAAAGGCGGGTGGGGCAGGAGTCAGCGCGCGCGACTTGAGTCCGACCGGGCCTCACGCTGTAGGTTGCGCGGCGGCGTCTCGCTCTCTGCTCTTGAAGCCGGCTCGGGCGGGGGGCGGGGTCGCTCTCTCTGCTCTTGAAGCTGGCTAAGGCGGGGGGCGGGGCTCGGGAGATCGGGCCTCCGGAGATCCGGGGGGGGGGTGAGCCTCGGGAGATTGAGGGGGGGAGCGGGGCTCAGCAGATCGGGGGGGGCGGGGCTAGGGAGATCGGGGGGCGGGGCTCGGGAGATCGGGGGGGCGGAGATCGGGAGATCGGGGGGCGGGGCTC